>NC_136429.1:23522500-23795000 GCF_052849685.1 Lactuca virosa | reverse complement strand
GTACCGAGATTTTGAGGAAAATCAAACGAACGAACCTTGAAAAGTTTCCCATGGGTAAATCACACCATCATTGTTACGATCAAAGAATGCAACGTGTTTCTGTAACACGTTTTGATCACTCTCGATTGCTGCATTCATTTACGAACCACCAATTGATTATTGATCAGATAAGCATAACATCAAGCAGAAATCAAGATTGAAAACCGAATATGATACCTTCAGCTTCAGCCATAAGTGGATTGATGCTTTTCTTAATTATTACTCCTGAATTGCGTATACACTGATTGCAGAAGTATGTGTCTGTAAAGAGAAAAGTTGTGTGAAATGTGAAGGAAGTTATAGAATCCAAGAGAAGGGTGTAGAGGCTTTTATAATGGGGCTCATGAAAGGCCCAATTTCAAGAAAACTGGAACCTGGTTCTTAAGTTGGATGAAGTAAAAGGAACACAAATGTGTAATCTTGCCTCATAAGATTTATTAAAGCCGTGAAGTTGACAATGACATAAATAAAAGTTATTCGTCTTGTTTCTTAGAATATAAAGAAAAAGACATTGTAACCCATTGAAGTTTTCCTTAAAAAAATTTGGGCATTTTGTGGACATAAATGAATGTTGGATTGCTTTTTTGATAGGGCCAGCCCAAATATATTTGAGGGCTAGGACAAAAATAAAAAAGAAGCTCTTTAAGCTTGACATCATTTTTAAAAAGATTCTAGTAATAACTAGATGACAATAAATTTTATAAACAATAAAGGACAAGTACTTGTTATTATTTAAAAAAATATTTATATAGAAAATGAGTTCCAAAATATTGTAGTTAGTTTAAAAAAAGTAGAAAAAATGAAGTAAGTTTAACAAAAAGGATTTATATAGAAAATGAGTTTCATAGTATCCCAGTTAGTTTAACAAAAAAGATTTATATTCGGACGCAAACCGTTTTGAGGGAAATCATAGAACCTAACCAGTGAAACTATTTGAGTGTTTATTCTTTTATTTTCAAAAATAAATATATAAATGCTATATCAGCAAAAGAAAAAATACTGGCGCAAAGATTTGAACCACGGTGGATTGTAATCTAAAGCAATAGAAAAATATTTAGGATGGTCCCTGTGGTTTGGGGTTACTTTCATATTTGGTCTCTAACTTAATTTTTTAACTCGGATCATCCAAACGTTTGAGATTTGTTACCTACATGGTCCTAAGTTAACATTCCGTCCATTTCTCAGTGCCCCGCACGATGGAGGTATTTTCGTCTATTTCTATTTCAACGGGTTTAATACTTCACAATTCTTCTTCCTTTCTCATTCTTCCTCTTTTTCTACCATTACTCTGTAATCGGTCGATAGAAATGGAAAGCAAAATTGCAGCTACAATGGAATGTGATTGTGGACGTGAAACAATAATGCAAACATCGACCACAAAGAAGAACCAAGAAAGGGAATTTTACGTCTGTCCTAAAATGGTAGAATATTTTCTCATTTTTTGGTGATTTTTCATTCGTAACCCTAGTTTTGTATCAGGGACCTAGACATGGCTTTCTTTGTTGGGTGGATGAAGTAATGTTGGAGCATAAAGCGGAAATTGAAAATCGGGACTTAAAGGAGCTTCAAAGACAAAATCAAACATTGAAGTTATGCTTAATATTGAGTTGGGTTCTGTTTTTGGGAATTATTGTGTATAAGTTGTAACTAGAATGTAGTAGCTTTATTATGTTTGTGTTTTATGGTCTGGTATTAGGCTATGTAGTAGTGTTTTTTGTAACGAACTTGTTTTGGATTAATTAAAATGGTGTTATGGTGTTTACTTTCTTGTGATGTACAATTGTTTTGGTTAATAAATGTTTAATACTAAGTTGCTATTATAATCTCATAACACAACCATAACATAAGAATCAAAATGACTAAAACATGACCATGAAAAGTAACATAACGTAACATAACCATTAATATCCATACTACAACCCTGATAAGTACCTAATCATGAATTACATAACTATTTGTAGTACCAAAACAATTACCAAAAGATTAGTGTACTACAACCATAATAATTACCTAAACATCAAATATACTTAACATTACATTAAAAGAAATCCAAAAGATAACCAAATTCCAATTCAGATTGTTTCCTTCCCCTTCCATTTTGTTTTGCCCATCCCTTTCCCTTTTGCCTTTCCACCATCACTACCAACATTTAGTCTTTGCCCTTTGTAGGTCCTTTCATTATGACATGTATTGTTACACTTGGTACATGTAACTGTTTATAGGATCTTAAGACTTTATTTCCTTTGAACAAATCCCCCATTTCCAAAACCGACTTCTTCCTTTTCTTTTTTTGGCCTACATATTGTGGCATGGTGTTTTGGAGGCAACAAAGTAGTTGGGTAAGGAGACTTCACCCACATTGTCCTTCTATTGATTGGTTCAGTTTTAAAGGAATACATTTCCTTCCAGGTTGTTAACCAATAGCATGGATGAACAACGGTTTCAATAATACCTACCTCTTTGTTGTTTTTCCTTATATCCCAATATGAAACAACACTGTGTTTGCATGACATTCCAGTCAATTCCCATTTTCTTGCATGAACATAGTTGTTGAACTGCATCAACAACACATTAATCATTCCAAGGACCAACAACTTGGTACTTCTCATTACCACAATAATTAGCTACATATTTTTCTGCCTCAAGCTTGATTTTTTCCAATGTTTTGGTGGTTGTTGGAGTCAAAAGGCTTGTAGATTTGGCAATTTCCTTTTCCACATTCACAATCTTCTTCATAATGTACTCACCAATGAACTCCAAGCATGTGAGAATAGGTGTATCACGCCCCTCATCTAACTTACTATTGAAAGACTCACATAGATTATTAAGTAAAGCATCACAATGTAATCTCCCTGTCATGAAAAGCAACTGAATATAAATACATATTTCTGAATTATAGTATTGCAACAAATCAAATCTATAAAAGTAGATAAATGTTTCCGACCTGTGAAGTGGGACCTAGCCCAATGTTGAGGTGTTATCTTACTCAACCACTCAAAGCAGTTTTTATTAAGCTTTCGCATTTGTTCCATACCTTTCTGAAACTCTGGGACATTACAAGTAAGGGCACACTTCCAAATAATGTCCTTGAAATCCTGTCCCCTCCAACGTAATTTCATGTTTTTGTATATGTGATGAAGACAATATCGTTGTTCCGCACAAGGAAACAATTTTGCAATCATTGGTAGCAAACCCTATATTTAGCATCAACTAGTGTTAGTAACTAAATAACAATACCATGGACATCAAGTGAATTGAAAGTACCTTTTTTCTATCAATCATAAATGTGAAATTTGAGTTGGTTGTTAAACCTAAATCATCCCATAAATGACTTAAAACCCATTTCTAGGAATTTAAGTTCTCTGCTTCAACCATAACATATGCAAAGGGATATACACCATTATTACCATCTAAAGCTTGTGAGAGGAATAAAATTAACAACATATAAACATAAGAAACACCAAAACACACATAAGGAATGAATAATTTATCACAGCAGCTAGTATTTGACTCGGATGTGATCCTTTGATGAAGGAACCATCAAGGCCTAGAAAGTCTCATTTTCCTGCTACAAATCTGTTCTTCAAAGCACCAAGACAGACATATACACGCTTGGAGATTCTTGTCTCAACTTCTGGATTGGGTTCACTTTCAACATCAAGGATAATAGTGGTGTCTGGGTTACGATTTTGTACCTCCAACAAGTAATCTCATAGTAAGGTGTATTGAGTACCATATTCACCCTAACAATTTTTAAGGTTGGTTCTCGTGCCTTAAATGCTTTCATCTTAGAAGTGGCAACCATATACTTACGCTGGAGTTGTTTCCTTAAAGCCCTAATAGGAGCATGGGGGTTTGTTTCGATCTGTTGTATAATATATTTTGTTAGAAACTTGTAATCACATTGTCTGACTGCCCTTGTTTGAAGACACTGATGTTCCTTGGTGTATGTTTTAACACTCCATTAATGTTACACTTCCATTTGCTAATATAAACAATCCATGGGCATATATTGTCTTCATCGACTATTTCTTGATTGGTTCCACTAGGTCCTATACCACCTAGGGTTGGTATGGTTCCCTGCACACACACCTCTCACCCTGTTTTTGTTATTTTCTCTAAATCTAATTCCTTTCCCATCTGTATTGCATATAGTTTCACCAAGTCATTGAATTCTTTTAAATTATTTAAAGTATGATATATATATATATATATATATATATATATATATATATATATAAACACACACACACGCTAGTGGTGTACTCACGCAATGCGGCGACGGCTATTTGTTTGTTTCCGTCAATTAGTTTTCGGCCGAAAATTAGTTTCATCTCGGCGTTCCAAAAAAAAAAGCAAAACTATGTTGTTATTTAAAAAAAAACTACATTGCAGTGGACGTTCAATGCGAAGGACGATAAATAGTTTTTTTAAGAGAATAGTTTTTCGGGTAAATATTTTCATAAACATATCCTATTACCAATAATACGCAATGTTTAATCACATATTTTCTTTTAGGGTTTACAGTTTAAAAATTAAAGATCGCGATTTACAACATATGTATTTAGTGGTATGATTGTAAGTGGTATGCTCAATATGAAGATGGCGTGGGAAATTGTTTATTTAGAGATTTTGGTTTGGAATTTTTATTGTACATTGCTCATAGAGGACGTTGTTTTCTGTTAAAATATAGGTGCAACAACTTCTAATTTAGACTTGACGACTTTTGTGACGGTATATGCGACAGTGGTGCTACAACTTCTCATTTAGACTTGACAACTTTTTTTGTGTATTTAAACATAGTATTTTCCTTAATAAAACCGCTTCCTTTTTTTTTAGAAAATAATATAAAAATACAATTAATTTCCCTAATAAAATCATTTTCAAGAAAATAATATAAAAGATTTTGAACCCATTTCATTTTGTCTTCCGTTGACCGGTAAAACACATACCTATTTCATCCAAGTATTTTGAATTTATAGCAATTTGTTAAAAAAAAATAAAAATTAAAAATTAAAAAAATAAAAAATAACTTTTCATATTCTTATAACAAAATCAATAAATAAAAAGTTTTAAAGCCGTTAAAAAAACGTTATAGAAATGGGCGGTGGCTTATAAAATACATAATAAAAGCATGATAAAAAAAATATACAAATTTTAATACCAATTTGATTTTTATGTATGATCAAAATAAAAAAGAAAAACGATTATAATATGTGATGAAAAAAAAACCTGAAAACTCATTCTATGGAAAAGAGGTGCAGCATTATCATATTGGCTAAAAAAACTAAAAAGCTTTTATGTTTTGTAGATTCATATCTTAATATGAGGCCAAAAATTATATAAAATACAAAAAACTAAAAAGATTCCATGTTTTATAAATTCAAATCTTAATATGTGGCAAAAGTTATTTAAAATAATACATTGTTTCGAGGTAACTAAAGCTTTATTCAATCACTATCGTTGGAACCATGAAAGAGATTTATTGACATTTTTCAGTGTTTGAAATTAAAATTAATTCAATTCAATGAAATCATAAATTCGTAATACAATTTCAAAAAAAAGAAAATGTTTGGTTTTTCCGTTAATTAAATGTGCATGATAATAATATGATATTTTGATTTGTTATCACTGAAGATATAAATGATTTATTTTCTAATGAAATAAAAGTAATTATTAAAAAAAAGTAAGTAAAATACAATTAAAAAAATATAAACATCATATTTATTTGACAAAATTGTAAAAATGGTCTCTGTGGTTGGCAAATTTATGTGTTTTTGGTCCAAAATGAAATGTTGGTGCACCATAGGTCCAAAATTGGATCTTTTTAGTGATTTTTGTCCCTTTACACCTGAAAAGACTTTTATACCCCTCCTGAATTCCGTTTTCCTTTTCTTTTAGTTCATTTATTATTTATTATATAAAAAAAAAGATAATTTACTCTAAACGAAGGGCCCTCTCTCTCGCTCGCTCTCTCTCCCCCCTTCGTCTGTTGCTACTTCTTTAAAACACACACAAACACATACCATCAAGAACACCTCCACCTGACCTCCTCCTGCCATCAACGTTCGCCCCCATCACCATCCTTCTCCGACCATCTCCATCTTCTCCACCGTTATCCCCCACCAGATGACTCTCTTTCTCAGACCTGAAACCCATATCTCGTTGGAGCTATCTCTCTTCCCTCCCATCACCGACTGAGAAAGAGCTCTAGAAGCTCCAACGTTTTTCACCACCAGTGAACTAGAAAACCATCGTCGACAATCTCCCCAACCACCTGCGTTTATCACGCCTTCTCGACGGGGGCTGATTATTTTCGATTTTGGATTTAGAGGGGGCTAAGTTTTTTTACCTGAAAAGATTCTCAGGTTTTGATATTTGTTGCAGGTTCCAGGTTTGTTCTTGATTTGGTATGGTGTGGTCTAGTATCGAATTTCAGTTTGATTTGGGGAGAAGATGTTAACCGGTTGTCTTCTCCGACAATTAGGGTGGGGTAGGTGGGATTTTTTTTTGTGATGCAGATTTAACAGGTGGTGGTGTTATGATAACGGTGATGGAGATGGCGACTGATTATGGTGGCTCGAATAGATTAACAAGGGCGGCTTTCTGCCACTCCCTTTCTCGTTGACTACGAAATGGGTTTGATCTTTCATTGTTTATGTTGTGAAACCAATAAGATGCACAAAAAATCAGGCTACACTCTACATGCTTGGGGATCTAGAAAACAATGGAATACCGAGAGAAATGATTCCCTTGACTCTATCTGGCCGGAAAAGACTAGATGTCGAGCGACAGTTGTGCCCCAATCATGTCCCACCACAAACACCTGATATGATATGGATTTTTATGGATGCGAATCTATTGAGGAATGAAGATGTGGTAACGATGGTTGATTGAAGTTTTTAAGGTAGCAATGGTCGACGATGGTGGAGGCAGTGGGTTGAAGGCCAGTGATGGGTCTTTAACAACATTAGAGAGAGAAAGAGAGAGGGGGGGGGGTGGGGGTGGGGTGTTACTTAAGAGAGGTGGGGTGGGTTTTTTGGTTTTTTTAATTAAAATAATAGGAACTAAATTAAAAAAAACAATCAGTTAAGGGCATAATCGTCATTTTAGATAGGGTATGGACCAAAACCACAAAAAATGATAACCATAAGGACCAAAACTACACAAGATATCCAAACTTGGACCAGTGGTGCACCAACATTTCATTTTGGACCGAAAGCACATAAATTTGCCAACCACAGGGACCAATTTTGCAATTTTGTCTATTTATTTTGATTTATCTTTAGAGCATCTCCAATGGGAGGTTTTTTTATGACTTATTACTATGCACTTTTTTTAAATTAGCACTTATTACCATTGAAAAACATAGCTTTTTTGCTTTTTTTATTTTGACCGCTCAATATATAGTGAGTGGTCAATATACTTTCACAACTTGTACATATAACCCCTTTTATTTTAATAATATTTCAATTTAGCCTTTTCATTATATATTAGTTTTAAATATTTTTTATTTCTTTATTATTTAATTATTCTTATTAAATATCAATAACATCTTATTTATAAAATATAACTTTTATGACGATTTTATATTCGTATTCAATCATTATTTTTGTTAAAAAATAGAGTAATAAAATAAAAAGATTTTATAAAACATTTTAGAAAGATAATGGTAAATTAGTTAAATTTATCAAAAAAGCTATTAAATAAACTTAACCATTGGAGTAATATTTTGGGTTGTGCTATAAGTACCCCTTTAACCAATTTTACCCCCTAACATCTATCAAATCAACTTTTTACTTTTGATTTGACATTATTTTTTTCTTTTTCTTTTTTTTCCTTTTTGTTTTTGATTTTTTTTCCTTTTATTTTATATTTTAATATTATTATTATTATTATTATTATTATAAATTTCAATAAAAAAAAAATTCTGACAACATTTTAAATTTCGGATGACATTTTAAAATTCGGTAAACATTATAAATTCGCACGACATTATAAAATTCGAACGACTTTTTTGTCCGTAATTAAAAAATATAAAAAAATATTTAAAAACCGATTTTATATAGCCGTTTGAATTTATAATGTCGTCCGAATGTTAAAATTTTGTGCGAAATTTATAATAATAATAATAATAATAATAATCAAAATATAATAATAATAATAATAATCAAAATATAATAATAATAATAATAACAATAATAATAATTAAAAAAGAATTAAAAACAACAAAAAAACAAAATAGGAAAAAAAACAAAAAAAAACAACAAAAGACAAAAAATCAAATTAAGGGGGTGTAATTGGAAAAGGAATGGGTTACTTATAGAAAACCCCTAATATTTTTTGTAGATGTCAAAATTAATGGAATTGTGATGTGACACTTATTTATAGTGTAATCATCCGATATGCTCTTATAGTAATAATACACCCAATGATCATTTATATTTATGACATCTACAGTTGTAACGATTTCCCATATATATATCATTCGGGTGCTCCTATTAGCACGAATTTATGGGGTTTTCTATAAGAACTCCCTTCCTTTTCCAATTCCACCCCCTTGATTTGATTTTTTGTTTTTTGTTGTTTTTTTTTTGTTTTTTTTCCTATTTTGTTTTTTTGTTGTTTTTAATTCTTTTTTAATTATTATTATTATTATTATTATATTTTGATTATTATTATTATTATTATTATTATAAATTTCGCACAAAATTTTAACATTCGAAAGACATTATAAATTCAAACGGCTATATAAAATCGGTTTTTAAATATATTTTTTATATTTTTTAATTACGGACAAAAAAGTCGTTCGAATTTTATAATGTCGTGCGAATTTATAATGTTTACCGAATTTTAAAATGTCATCCGAATTTAATAGTAATAATATTAAAATATAAAATAAAAGGAAAAAAAATCAAAAAAGAAAAAGGAAAAAAAAAAGAAAAAGAAAAAAATAATGTCAAATCAAAAGTAAAAAGTTGATTTGATTGATGTTAGGGGGGTAAAATTGGTTAAGTTTGTGCTTACAGCACAACCCGAATTTATTCGTGTATAAGCAATCCTTAGAAGATCAATCCAAAGTAGGATCCTCTACAAAAACCAATGCATTTCTTTTTAAAAAAAAATGTCACGTGCCTTTTTGGCTTTTAACAAACCACGCAGCTTTTAAACCTTTTCCTAATTTTTTTTAAACTAACTCTCTGGACGTCAAACTCTTAATTTAAACTTTTAAATTTTATGATATTTATTATTAAACCTTATAGTATTTATTAATAAACCTTGCCGTTAAATTATTTTTATTTACTATACGATTAATAATAAAGATTGTTCCAATGACTTTTATTTAAGTTGTATTATATTAAGGCAAAATACAAATAAAATATTTTGTAATATCAACTAAGTTTTAATTAATATGTAATTTAACATTTATATTTTTAAACGTAGAGTTGTAACTAAAATATAAAGGTAAACAAACCAAATATATATCTGAATGTTCATAAACTATTTGACAAAAACAAATTCATTGTTATTTATTTATTTGATAAACGAACAATTCTAAACATAATTCTTTTTTATACACACTAATTCTAAACGAACAATTCTAAACATAATTCTTTTTTACCTATATTTTAAAGTCTATTTTGACTTTGTGTTTCTAAGACCATATTTTCCAATATATTTATTGTCAAAGTTTAGATTTTCAAAAAACAAATATAAAAAAGTATAAAATATATTAGTATAAATTTACTGTTCAAATTACATAAAAAATAAAAACTCATTTACAAAAAAACTCTAAACTAAATACATCAATATCACCGGAAATACTACCGGAAATATCATCTGAAATACGTTGTTCGCCGGAAATACGTCGCCGGAGCATTTATCGCGCAAAAATACGTCAAAGAAATACTACGGAAAGATATTAGGTTGATGAAAATTTATGTCTCGGATTTTTGTTATGTAATATTTAAAATTAAAAAAAATAATGAAAATTTGTTTGGATTTTATTTTTCTTATAATATTATTTATAATATCAATGATATTAGGTTAACGAAAATTTATTTGGAATTTTATTTTTTTATAATATTATTTATGTTTTTTTTTTGAAACGGCAAATATATGTATATAAAATCCCAGACTTAGCAAGAAACTAAGTGGGGACAAAGAGATCAAAGAAATCAAAGTTTTACAAGGAAATTAAAGAGGGCAAGCAACCCATTCTACCCAATTACAGGGTAATTTGCTCCTATGTTTCACTCATATGAATGAATTAGAAATGATCTCTCCTGCGATTATTGTATATGACTTGTAAATGTTATTGAAAATCAAGTCATTTCTTGCCTTCCAAATGTTCCATAACATACCTTGTATTATAGTTTAAAAAAATCTTTCTTTTCTTCGGACAGTTGCCCCATCTAGCTCCAAACTCAAGAAGCTCTATCACCGATGAAAATGAACCAAACGGGATTCCACACCAATTGAAAATCCTCCTCCTTGTATCTGTCGCTTTAGGACATTAGATTAAAGTGTGATCGACGCATTCCTCCACGCGATTGCAACTCTTGCACAAGGTCGAACCAACATTTACACCTCGAACATATAGTCCCTTTTTCACCGGTATTATACCTAAGCCTGCTCTCCAAACGAAACAATTAACTTTTAGTGGTGCGATTCGTGTCCATGGCATTCCAACAAAACCGGTTGTGGTCAATTTTTCATCAAGCCAATTCCTTGCATGGTGAACCAAGAAGGATCCATCAGGGGAGATATTGCAATGGAGTTTGTCCGGAAAATTATTTAAAGTGATGGGTGATAAAATATGCAAAAGTTCACAAAATTTGTTAGGGTGCAAAGTCACGTTTGGATGTATTTGTGCTTTACCCTTATTAATGTGTAAATGAGTTGTCTTTCCTATAAATAGGAAGTGAGTGACACTCATATTTAAGAGTGATCATTTTGGAGTTCAAGTTGATTCTCAAGATGAAAAAGTTTTTTGCTTGATTGGAGTTCAAACCGATGATATTTTGTGTTCTTGTGATTCGTTTGAAGGAATGATTCCTTATCGGAAGCCGGTGATCCAAGAAATTCACAAGTATCAAACTCCAAAAGATTTGATTCAAACTCACAAAGTTGAAGTTGTGGAAAGTGGGTTTGTTCATGAAATCAAGTCTTCAAGATGCAAAAAGATGAGAAAGAAAAAGAAGAAGAATATTAAACGGAAGAACAAGCGGGTTTATTCTCAAAAATCGTCAAATGTTGTGAAGCTGAAATCCGTGAAACAAATTTGGGTTTCAAAGAAACAATCTCCAAATGTTGCATTGAATTTGAAGTCAAAACCCAAAAGTGTTGGTGGTTCTTTTGATGATGTTCTTGGTTTGATGAAGAACACGAAGAGCACGAAGAACGAGTTGTACATCACGCATGGTGGGTGGTACAATGTTCAAATTGGAGATTTTCTCGTTCCAACAAAAGAACCAAGATCTTCTAAATTTGATTCGTTCGTTGCAAATGGATGTCGATTCGTCAAAAAGGTATCTCAAATTCTCAAATGGATTCCAAAACGTCCATGATTTCGATTCGTATTTGGCGTTTTTCATTTTTGATCAATTTGCTTCATTGGATCAAATCCGTTTCAATCCCATTGATTGATCCAATTATTTTTTGTTAGATCAAGCCCAAAAACAAAATCAAAATTAATGTTCATCGATCTATATTGAATCCAAAACATTAATTCTTTTTTTAAGCCCAAATTTTATGTTATTACTATTCTTTGATCACATCGAGCCCAACCAAAAATCCTTTACCGTTCATCTGACTTCGAAACCCAATATCATAACAAATTCGTTTATGCATCTTAAAGTCAAAATCAAGTTCGAAAGGCGTTGACTACTCAATCAAGTCGAACGCATTTGTGGTTTGGATTTGGAAGCGAACGTCCTTTAATTGGAGTTAAAGTCGATTTCAACTGGTATATCGTGGTGTCGATCGAAATCGAACGTGTTTGTTTATTTGGAGTCAAACGTATTGGAGTTGATCGATGTTGTGATCTTGGTTTGGATGTCGAATTGGAAGTATTGTTTTGATGAACACAGTGGCTTTGAACTGAAGATTGATTTTGGAGTTTCGATTTTGAGTCGATTGCCTTGATGTCGAGGGTGCATAATCGACATATGGTTAGTGGAATTGAACTCTGATGGTTCGAAATGAGTCAATTGATGATCGATGGCTTGGAGGTCTAAATCGATGTTGATGTTGGTGTCGATTTTCAAAGGTTTGAATCGATATCGACAAGCAGATGGGTCGAATGGTTGTTAGTTCGTGACTACGATTGTGATGGACGAATTGGTTTTCATTCGCTGTAGGTTAAGATTTGTGAATCAAATGTTGAGATCGAATCAATTTGATGAGAAATTCCAGAAAGTGATTGTTGATGATTTCCAGTGAAGAACAAACGATGAATAAGATGAATTTGGTTGAAAGTGGGTACTTTGATCTGAAAAGGAATCGTAAGTGGAAAAATTGGTGTTTTGACATCTGAAATCGAAAAGTCAAACACGAGGAAAAGTCCAAATCGCTTTTTTTTAGGTTGTTCAGGTCAAAATCGAAATCGATTTGGGATGAATCTAATTTTTGAATTCGATATCAAATGGTGTTGATTCAAAGTCGAAAGTTTTGATGTCGATGGTTTCGAAGACTTAATTTTGAAATGGGAGATTGGTTGTGTTAATTCCCATGGGTTGGAGTCAAGGTTCGAAGATTGGAATCGGGAATAATGGAATCAAAAATTGATGCCCGTAACTGGTACAAGAGAATTGAGAAAGAAAGCAGATTTTTTGTTTTGAGCCCCTGGACTTTGTAAGAAATAGCAAAACATAACTAACTTCAAAGTGGGGATAAAAGTTTGTGTTAAATACAGACTTTTTGTTTCACATCCCTAATGTTTCGAAGACTTGGCAGAAATTACCCAATTTCGACATTGGGGTAATTTTCTGAGAAATGGAAAGAAGTTTCATGTTCAGTCCCTGCAGTTTGTGCGAATTTATGCTTTATGCCCAGTTTCGCAAATGGGATAGAGTTTCGCATATTTGGCTGTTTTTGGCGCAACAAGTCCCTGCAGAATTCAGAAAGTGACACTTTTTACCCGGATGTTGGAAAATCTTGCAACTTTCACCCAAAAAGTCAAAAAATTTCACAAATTGGAAATTTTTTTAGGCTTTTTCGTGATTGTTTTTCCGTGCAAGATTTTTGGTGTTTCATTTTTGGTATACATTAAGGGGGAGTATTGTGAAGTTTATTCCTCGGGCGCTTCTCACCCTTAATGGGTTTTATAATCATTTTTTGATTGTAAAAAGGGGGCGAATGATGGGTATTCGAAGCGACTTTTTCGGGTATTCTTTGTGGATTTGAAGACCGGTGTTACTTCGAGGGGGAGTTTGGTCTTGATCGCGTGAGCTCGTTGGATATTGAAGTTGGACATCCAATCCTAACTTTGAGGGGGAGAATGTTAGGGTGCAAAGTCACCCTTGGATATATTTGTGCTTTACCCTTATTGATGTGTAAATGAGTTGTCTTTCCTATAAATAGGAAGTGAGTGACACTCATATTTAAGAATGATCATTTTTGAGTGTTAGACTAGAGAAAGAAATTTGTACAAACCCATGTGTATATCCTTTCTAGATCTAATACGAGCTTACACAGATTTATTTACTCCTTGTGTTCTTGAGTTTACATGATTATTCACTAGATCTTTTCTAATTTCGCACATGCCATCATGTAACGCCCGCGCTTTGGGGCTAAGCATTTTTAGACGATGTAATAGTCTAGGTCAACTATTGTAACACTTTTTGAGATAATAAAGATGAAATATTTGAGTATTATGTGAATTATGTGAATTTATATGCTTATTACTTATTTATAAATGTGTAACAAATAAAGAATAAAAATAAGCGTCAAAATTAAAGTGTGAGATAAGCAATCTTTACATAAAGTTGTAGTGGTCGAAACAAGGATTCCGGGGATATAAAGAACGCCGAAATCCGAGTTATAACGAAGAAGTTATGACTCGTCAAAGTTTCACGACGGAACCGGCGCGACACCGGGAAGCGTAAATAGTGAATTTACGATAGAGCGACTTTTAGCCTTAGCGATCTAAACGAAAGTCGAGAATATGTTAAACCGAAAGCGTCCATAAAAAGAACGCCCAAATCTGACTTCGTATGAGGAAGTTATGATTTTTCGAAGTTTCGGCTTAGCGGTGTACAGCCCGAAGTTCGAGTATTAGATCGAGCGGTTTTTAGCCGACACAACCTAAACGAGAATCGAAGATCTCGTTATTAGTAGCGTAACGATGAAAAGACAGACGAAAACGGACATCGGATAAAGAAGTTATTAGATTTTAACGGACCAATCTTGTCCCGGCCTGTTAAAAATATAACTTTAAAAATAAAGTCAAAATTAGCTGACGGAGTCTAAACGAAAGTTGTAGAGTACGTCTCCACCTACGCGTGGATATAAATAACGTCAAAAACGGAGTTCGTATGAACGAGTTACAAATTATAATAGCATATTTACGTATTAAAATAAAGTATAAATCATATATACATACACATATATATACATATGTATATATCATTAGAAAGGTATCGACGATGCGGTCATTATAAGAATAATGTTGAGTTCTTTCGACATTAGTTTAGTACAAATATCGTTAAATCTATTTAAAATAGTATTATAAAAGGGTGTTTAGTTGTTTATATAACTATAAGGTCATTAAGTAATTATGGAGGGTAGTTTTTGAAAATTCAATTAGTATAAATAAGATCCTCTAGCTCTCATATTTATTGCACCATTCTTTTGATTCAATAGTCTTTCTCTTCTTATCCCCCGAGCATTTCGGTCCCTCGTGATTCGACTTCTTTTTCTGTAGTTTTAGTATAGTAAGGTGAGCGCTGAAGCGCTGCACGAATCTTTCTTAGAAAGATTCAGCGACGAAGTTCTTCCCCTGCAGAGCTCGGATCCTAGCTAAAGCCCCCTTGTTTTGTTAAGGGAAAAATTGTTTTGAGGTAACGAAGCGCTGTCCGAGTACCGAGTCATCACCTTAACAAGTGAGTGCATAGTTACTTTCATCTTACACATAGATATGAAGTATTTTATATTAATTACGTGCTATGTGTGCATATTATCTGAATACTCGCTGTCTATGTTGGATGAATGATTCTTATACACGTTTTTCATGATTTAAACTGTATATGTATTTTATATCTACAAAAATGTTGGGGTAAAACATGGGTAGATGTAATAAGACGATGTGTGATAAAATGATGAGAGGCCTCGATGTTGTTAGTGATCCAGTCATCTAGCGGAGTATAGATGACGACCACAGACTCTTCTAGACAGTCTAGTGGAACGCTAGCAGGCTCGCAACCTGTAGGTATTTTTGAACGATGTGTTCACCGGTGTGCTCCATCCCCCTCATGGTTGCCTTTAGGACATTTATTGCTGAGGAACCCCCTTAGCAGTAGTGTCCATCCCGATGATGATCCTTAGGCTAGGTCTCTTATGATAGGTGTTTAGGGACGTAAAGTGAGGATAACGGGAACGGGTAATCGGGTTATTGTTGGTTGATGAAATTAATAAACTTATTTATTGTGGGTTGAAAACCCTATGTGCTCACCAGGCTCCCAAGCCTGACCCACTCAGTTTCTTGTATTACAGGTAGTGGTGCACGAGCATAGATATGATGTTTGGGATGGGAGATTACGGATATAGGCTCTTGTATTACAGGTAGTGGTGCACGAGCATAGATATGATGTTTGGGATGAGAGATTACGGATATAGGCCTGTAGATATGAATAAATGTAGTAAGGCTTATATTGTACTGTTTATGCTTTTGATCTGTATCGAACATGACATCCCGAGGTCTTTAATGAAATACATTTCTACGGAAATACTTTGATAAATCTTTATCATATTTTATTTTGGGAACAAATTCCGCAACACTTTTATTTAAAATGTTACTCTGATTTTTAAACAAAGCATAAACAAAATCGGTCTTTTCTGGCCGTGAAAATGGGGATGTCACAGTTGGTATCAGAGCATTAGTTTAAGCGAACTAGGAATTTGTAGGATTTCTAGACTTAAACTTAGAATGCTAAGCGATGATTGTGAGATGTGAGCACTAGCTTATTTAGGAAAGTATGCCTAATATGCTTTATGTGCAAAATGATTGATGCCTTATATGATGTTATTTGTTCGGATCTATGGTCTGTTGCCGACCGGATCTGGAAACCTTATGTGTTCAGGATTCTAAACGTACGACTACGATATTAGAACTAACATGTAAATGTTTCGGAGCGATAAGGATGATTTAAACGTCTATCCTAAATAAATATCTAAATTCACCTTTTTCGGTGTATAGATCAAAATGGCAAGAACCCGCAGTGGAGCTGGGAATGCAAATGGGAATAGGAATCAACCCCCAGTGATTCAGCAAATCCCTGTGGTAGTAGAAGTTGCACCCGAGCCAATCACCATGGCTGGAGTACAAGCCATGATTCGGGCTATGTTAGCAGAACAAAGAGAGGAAATGAGGCAGATGTTGCACGAAAATAAGGACGAAGCTACCATACCAATCGTAGAGCCCGAGCTGATTCCCGAGCAATCTGAGGAAGGGAACTATAGCCGCCATGTGAGTCAAGTTGGGACTCAAGGAGAACATAGGAATGACTCGGAGAGGGGAAACGACAAGGATGGGCGGATGTATAAGAATTTCTTGGGTGCCAAGCCACCAAGTCTTTCAGGAAGCCCAAAGCCTGTTGAGATTATGGACTGGATCTCGGAAATGGAGATGGTGTTCGAAAGCTGCAGCTGTAGTGAGAAACAGAAGACCGTCTTCGAAGTAAGACAACTGAAAACTGGAGTCTTGAGCTGGTGGAAGTTACTGGCAGATACAATGCCGCGAGGAGAAGCCCTAAAGATGTCATGGGATGAGTTCTTGGAACAACTGAAGATGCAGTACTGTTCAGAGATAGATCTGATTGATCTAAACAATGAATTCCAAAACTTGAAGAAGGGGAGAATGAGCGTTGACGACTACGCTAATGCATTCACGGAAAAGATGAAGTTGTTTCCATACCTAGTGCCAACCGAACTCTCCAAAATTGAGAAGTTCGCGAATGGACTGCCAGCCGACTTTGGCCCGACAGTCAAGATGGCAACCACTCTGAAATCAGATGTTCGAGCAGCTAAGAATGTGGAGACCCAGCAGAAGGAAAGGGGTTTGGAGAAGGCCAAGGTTGGTGATAAAAGGAAATTCGATGGATCTTCAAGGTCCAACAAAAAAAGTAAATTCTCGAAGTCCGGTTCGAAGGGAGGAGGAGCCGAAGCAAAGTGGTATGACAAGTGCAAGAAAAAGCACTCTGGAAAATGCGACGGAGATGTCACCTGCTTTAAGTGTGGAAAGACCGGGCACTATGCCAATGAATGCACCCTCACCAAGAAAGTCTGTTATGGGTGTGGCGATGATGGGAACATTTCGAGGGACTGCCCGAAGAAGAAGGAGGCGGGAAGACCCAACATTCCACCAAAGCCGAAGGCAAGAGCCTTCCAGATGACACTCGAGGCTGCAAAGGAGGCAACAGACGTCGCTTCAGGTACCTTTCTTGTAAATGGATTGCCTGCCAATATACTATTTGATTCGGGAGCAAACTATTCCTTTGTATCGCATAGATTTTGAGGAAAATTAGCATTGCCTGTAGAAAAACTTGATAATGCCCTAATTGTGGAAGTTGCCAGTGGCAAGTTCGTACCTGTTAGTGATCGTATTAAGAACATAGTCATCGACTTAAACGGAAACAAATTCCACGAGGAACTGTTACCATAGAATTGAACGGTTTCGACATCGTTCTGGGAATGGATTGGCTCAGCGCCAACGATGCCGAGATATTATGCCGAAAGAAGATAGTAAGAGTAAACCCACCCGGAAAAGAGTCATTCATGGTGTACGGGGACAAACACAGAGTAAATTCTGGAATCATCTCCCTGATGAAAGCCAGGAAATGTTTGTCCAAGGGATGTGCATCGTACTTGGCATTCGTGATCGATGCAAAGAAGGAGAAAAAGGAGGTGCAAAGTATACCAGTGGTGTGTGATTATCCGGAAGTCTTTCCCGAAGATCTTCCTGGATTACCACCTGATAGACAAGTAGAGTTCAGAATAGACTTGGTACCAGGAACAACACCGATAGCGAAGGCATCGTACCGATTAGCACCGACGGAGATGAAGGAGCTTATGACGCAACTTCAGGAGTTGTTGGACAACGGTTTCATTCGACCTAGTTCATCACCCTGGGGAGCTCCGGTGCTATTCGTGAAGAAGAAAGACGGAAGCATGAGAATGTGTATAGACTACCGAGAGCTGAACAAGGCAACGGTGAAGAACAAGTATCCATTGCCAAGGATTGATGACCTATTCGATCAGCTGCAAGGTTCGAGCTATTTCTCAAAGATCGATCTCAGGTCAGGATATCATCAGCTAAAGGTAAGAGAGCAGGATATTGAGAAGACTGCATTCAGAACAAGATATGGACACTACGAGTTCTTGGTTATGTCATTTGGACTTACCAATGCTCCAACAGCGTTCATGGATTTGATGAACAGGGTTTGTAAACCATTCCTCGATAAATCCGTGATAGTGTTCATAGATGACATTCTCATCTACTTGAAAAGCCAGGAGGAGCATGGCCAGTATCTACGAGAAGTGTTGGAAGTCTTGAAGAAGTAGAAACTGTATGCAAAGTTCTCCAAGTGTGATTTTTGGATCCGAGAAGTCCAATTCTTGGGTCATGTGGTTAACCAGGAAGGGATAATGGTTGACCCAGCAAAAATCGAAGCGGTGACGAAGTGGGAACGACCAAAAAGTCCCACGGAGATTCGAAGCTTCCTAGGATTAGCCGGATATTACCGACGATTTATCCAAGGCTTTTCTTCGATAGCTGCTCCATTAACAGCTTTGACCCACAAAGGAGCTACTTATACATGGAGCGAGAAGCACGAAGAAGCATTCGAGAAGCTAAAGAAGAAATTATGTGAAGCACAGATCCTTTCTCTACCCGATGGAGTTGAAGACTTCGCGGTATATAGCGATGCATCGGGAGTCGGGTTGGGATGTGTTCTGAACCAAAGAGAAAAGGTGATAGCATATGCATCTCGACAATTGAAGGAGCATGAGAAAAACTACCCCACTCATGATTTGGAGTTGGCAGCGGTAATTTTTGCCTTGAAGATATGGAGGCATTACCTCTATGGCACGAAGTGCAAGCTTTTCACTGATCATAAGAGTCTCCAGTATCTCTTTAATCAGAAGGAATTGAATATGAGACAACAACGCTGGCTGGAGTTACTCAAGCACTACGACTGTGAGATACTTTACCACCCTGGTAAAGCAAATGTTGTCGCTGATGCTCTTAGTCGAAAAGTCAACCTTGAGAGAAAAAGGCCAAGAGCGTTGAGAATAGAAGTTGTCTCGACGATTGTGGAAAGTATCAGGAAAGCTCAAGAAGAAGCTTCAGAGAAGAATGACCGAAAGGAAGAACGTTTGGGCAAAACATTAGTGTTCGGTACAAACAGTCAAGGAGTGAAGGTATTCCAAGATCGGATTTGGGTACCTAAGACGGGAGGGATAAGAGATCTTCTGATGGAAGAAGCTCACAAGACCATGTACTCGATTCATCCCGGTAGCACAAAAATGTATAGGGACCTAAAACCCTACTACTGGTAGGCGACGATGAAACTCGATGTTGCGAAGTATGTGGCCGAGTGTGTGACATGTGCGAGAGTTAAGGCCCAACATCAGAAACCGTATGGGAGTTTAGAACCTTTACCTGTACCCATAGGTAAATGGGAAGACATCACCATGGATTTTGTGACTAAACTACCCAGGACGAAGAACGATCACGACATGATTTGGGTGGTCGTGGATCATTTCACTAAGAGTGCACACTTCATAGCAGCCAATGAGAGGTGGTCTATGGATAAGCTTGCAAATGCTTACGTGAAGGAAGTGGTAAGACTACATGGTGTTCCTCTAACGATTGTATCAGATCGTGATAGTCGTTTTACATCAAGGTTTTGGAGAAGTCTACAAGAGGAATTGGGTACGAAGTTGTGTTTAAGTACTGCGTACCATCCGCAGACTGATGGTCAGAGCGAAAGAACGATACAAACACTCGAAGATATGCTGAGAGCATGTACCCTAGAGTTCCAAGGGAACTGGGACGAGCACTTACCTTTGGTATAATTTTCCTACAACAACAGTTTCCACTCGAGCATCAAGATGGCACCCTATCAAGCTTTGTACGGACAGAAGTGTCGTACGCCATCTTGTTGGCTTGAGGCTGGAGAAAAGTTGTTTATGGGCCCCGAGATAATCCATGAGACTGCTGAGAAGCTGAAGGTGATTAGGGAAATAATGTTAGCAGCTCAGGATCGTCAGAAGAGCTATGCTGACAAGAAGAGACGGCCGATGACTTTTGAAGTTGGGGATTCGGTTTTGCTTAAAGTCTCACCATGGAAGGGACTTATAAGATTCGGAAAATGAGGAAAGTTGAGTCCAAGGTTTATTGGACCGTTCAAAGTTCTTCAGAAGATTGGGAACCAAGCTTACAAGCTGGAATTGCCCGAAGAACTCGATGGTATTCATAACACCTTCCATGTGTGTTATCTGAGGAAATTCACGGGAGAAGTTCCCGACATAATTCCAATCTCAGAGTTAAGGATGGATGAGAATAAGAGGCTGATCGAAGAGCCCGAGGCAATTGTTGACCGTAAGACTAAGAAGTTACGACGCAAGATGGTCGACTTAGTGCTAGTCCGGTGCAAGCATTCGAATGGGTTGAATCTCACTTGGGAAACAGAGAGTGACATGATGAGTCGCTACCCACATCTGTTTGCGGATGCATGATTCCGGGACGGAATCATCCTAAGGGGGAGAGAATTGTAACGCCCGCGTTTCGGGGCTAAGCATTTTTAGACAATGTAATAGTCTAGGTCAACTATTGTAATACTTTTTGAGATAATAAAGATGAAATATTTGAGTATTATGTGAATTATGTGAATTTATATGCTTATTACTTATTTATAAATGTGTAACAAATAAAGAATAAAAATAAGCGTCAAAATTAAAGTGTGAGATAAGCCCTATATCTTTACATAAAGTTGTAGTGGTTGAAACAAGGATTCCGGGGATATAAAGAACGCCGAAATCCGAGTTATACCGAAGAAGTTATGACCCGTCGAAGTTTCACGACAAAACCGGCGCGACACCGAGAAGCGTAAATAGTGAATTTACGATAGAGCGACTTTTAGCCTTAGCGATCTAAAAAAAGTCGTAGAATATGTTAAACCGAGAGCGTCCATAAAAAGAACGCCCAAATCTGACTTCGTATGAGGAAGTTATGATTTTTCGAAGTTTCGGCTTAGCGGTGTACAGTCCGAAGTTCAAGTATTAGATCGAGCGGTTTTTAGCCGACACAACCTAAACGAGAATCGAAGATCTCGTTATTAGTAGCGTAACGATAAAAATACAGACGAAAACGGACATCGGATGAAGAAGTTATGAGATTTTAACGGACCAATCCTGTCCCGGCCTGTTAAAAATATAACTTTAAAAATAAAGTCAAAATTAGCTGACGGTGTCTAAACGAAAGTTGTAGAGTACGTCTCCACCTACGCGTGGATATAAATAACGTCAAAAACGGAGTTCGTATGAACGAGTTACAAATTATAATATCATATTTACGTATTAAAATAAAGTATAAATCATATATACGTACACATATATACATATGTATATATCATTAGAAAGGTATCGACGATGCGGTCATTATAAGAATAATGTTGAGTTCTTTCGACATTAGTTTAGTACAAATATCGTTAAATCTATTTAAAATAGTATTATAAAGGGGTGTTTAGTTGTTTATATAACTATAAGGTCATTAAGTAATTATGGAGGGTAGTTTTTGAAAATTCAATTAGTATAAATAAGATCCTCTAGCTCTCATATTTCTTGCACCATTCTCTTGATTCAATAGTCTTTCTCTTCTTATCCCCCGAGCATTTCGGTCCCTCGTGATTCGACTTCTTTTTCTGTAGTTTTAGTATAGTAAGGTGAGCGCTGAAGCACTGCACAAATCTTTCTTAGAAAGATTCAGCGACGAAGTTCTTCCCCTGCAGAGCTCGGCTCCTAGCTAAAGCCCCCTTGTTTTGTTAAGGGAAAAATTGTTTTGAGGTAAGGAAGCGCTGTCCGAGTACCGAGTCATCACCTTAACAAGTGAGTGCATAGTTACTTTCATCTTACACATAGAGATGAAGTATTTTATATTAATTACGTGTTATGTGTGCATATTATCTGAATACTCGCTGTCTATGTTGGATGAATGATTTTTATACACGTTTTTCATGACTTAAACTGTATATGTATTTTATATCTACAAAAATGTTTGGGTAAAACATGGGTAGATGTAATAAGACGATGTGTGATAAAATGATGAGAGGCCTCGATGTTGTTGGTGATCCAGTCATCTAATCGGAGTATAGATGACGACCACGGACTCTTCTAGACAGTCTAGTGGAACGCTAGCAGGCTCGCAACCTGTAGGTATTTTTGAACGATGTGTTCACCGGTGTACTCCATCCCCCTCATTGTTGCCTTTAGGACATTTATTGCTGAGGAACCCCCTTAGCAGTAGTGTCCATCCCGATGATGATCCTTAGGCTAGGTCCCTTATGATAGGTGTTTAGGGACGTAAAGTGAGGATAACGGGAACGGGTAATCGGGTTATTGTTGGTTGATGAAATTAATAAACTTATTTATTGTGGGTTGAAAACCATATGTGCTCACCAGGCTCCCAAGCCTGACCCACTCAGTTTCTTGTATTACAGGTAGTGGTGCACGAGCATAGATATGATGTTTGGGATGAGAGATTACGGATATAGGCCTGTAGATATGAATAAATGTAGTAAGGCTTATATTGTACTGTTTATGCTTTTGATCTGTATTGAACATGACATCCCGAGGTCTTTAATGAAATACATTTCTACGGAAATACTTTGATAAATCTTTATCATATTTTATTTTGGGAACAAATTCCGCAACACTTTTATTTAAAATGTTACTCTGGTTTTTAAACAAAGCATAAACAAAACCGGTATTTTCTGGCCGTGAAAATGGGGATGTCACGCATCATAATCAACACCACTACAAAATTCAGCAATGAAATTCGGATTGTTGAGATCATGATTCCAACCCCATGTGTAACCCATGTTGCCTATCCTTTCATTTATGGTACAATTTTTTTGACTTTCAATTGAGTACAACAGAGGGAAGCGTGACTGGAACGACAATACCCCCAACCACTTGTCTTTCCAAAAAAGAAAACTATTTCCAATCCTTATTTTAAGTGAAAATAGATCATGGAAATTAAACCCAAAAGAATTGAGGTCAGACTCAACTTTTGTGATATTATGCCAAACCCCAGCCAACTGTTTCTGCGCCATGACTTTCATAGGTTTTGAATAGAGCTTGTGGACAGCCCTAATTACCTCTTTCCATATACAATGTTTACCGTCTCGAAGCTTCCACCACCATTTCAATAGAAGAGCACAGTTTTGAGCTTTCAATGAACCAACTCCGAGTCCTCCTTTTTCTTTAGAAGCCATAACGGTTGACCAAGCAACCCAACATGTCTTGTTTTCATTATCATTTCCACCCCATAGAAATCTCCTCCTAATTTGTTCCAACCGATCAATGACACTAGCGGGGGCTTTGAAGAGGGAGAAGTAATATAAAGGCACACTACTTAACTATGACAACCGTCAATTTTTGGCCAAGTCAAAGTCAACTAAAGTCAACAAGTCAAACCGGTCAACTCATCTAACCCTTGTACATTAGGGTTTCCATTATGTTTCTTATTGAACAACTCGCAATCTTAATACAAATCATCACTTAGAGTTTTCACGTGTTCGGAAATTCTAAACCCTAATCAGGGCAAGTGATGAAACTACTCGATCAAACATTATTCCTTAACCCTCAGGGGCATATAACAATCATAACGAGACTTAACGGGATGTACAAACCTTGCGTTGCGAAGCCAAACACTCAAAAAGGTCACAAAAGAAGTCTCTCCCAATCTCTTTCACTCTAACTCTCCCAAAACTCTCTAAGTAGGAGAAATCGCTACAAGTGTGTGTAATCTCTCCCAAATCTCTCCAAGTATGTGAAATCTCTCCCAAATCTCTCTTTGTATGAGAAATCTCTCCAAGAATGTCAAATCTCTCCCAAATCTCTCCAAGTATGTGAAATCTCTCCCAAATCTCTCTCTGTATGAGAAATCTCTCCAAGAATGTCAAATATTTCCCAAATCTCTCCAAGTATGTGAAATCTCTCCCAAATCTCTCTCTGTATGAGAAATCTCTCCAAGAATGTCAAATCTCTCCCAAATCTCTCTAAGTATGCCAAATCTCTCCAAGTATGACAAATCTCTCCCAAATCTCTCTCAAAATCTCTCTCAACTTTTTATAATCACTCGGGGCATCCCGACCATCGAATTTGACGAAAACAGCTCGAAAACGGAAGTCTACGCGAAAAACAGCCTTAAGGAGCCGAAACTCCTCTTAGGAACCGAAACTCCTCTTAGAGCCGAACCTCCTGAGAACCGAAACCCTCTCAACCGAAATGGACCGAGCGGTCGGTCTATTTCGGTCCCCTGACTAATCAGAACCGAGACCTGACTTTCGGTTCTTTCCTTCTTACCTTCGGTCCGAGAAGACTTCTCACTTTCGGTCCGAGAAGCACCTGCGCAGCCGAACCCCTCCACTCTCGGTCCCTTCTGATGAGCAGCCTGCGAGACCTCTCGGTTCCCATGCACAACCGAGCCTCGCCTTCGGTTCTATGCTCCTAAGGAGCCGAACCTGCGCACCTTCGGCCTTGAAGTTCGGATTTCAGCAATTCCTACACGGTTTTCAATATTTTTAGTGTTTTGAGCCCGTTTTTCGAGATTTTAACGCGGGATTTTTCACCCAAACTCGTATTTTAACATAATAAACCCCAAATATTCATATTTTAATTATATTTTGGGGAAAATCCTTGCCTAAGAATAAAATCTAGTTGGTAAGATATTTAGGAGGAGTGTTGACTTATCCTTTGAACAAGGACACAAGCAACCTCCCCATACCTTCATAGTACAACCCCTAGTCACTATTCACCCATACCTAGTCAATCATTGTCCTTTTCCCACTCTTTTTCAGCCATAATGTTGAACAAAAGCTGGAGATATCCTCCCCTCTCCTCCCACTTTATTCACTCTTTCTTAAGAAGGACAAACACCTCTCTTCCACTTTCTCTCTCTAAAAATTCGAGATTCAAAGGCTGGTCTTGGGTTTTCCCTCCACATTTGGTAAGTATCTTCCTCCCAGACTTAGATATTCTACTATCTTTCATCCAAATCATAGATTGCTTACACAAATATCGTCATATTTGTGTTAGATCTTGAAATCTTCAAGCACCTCCCAAGTGTTCTTGAGTTGAGCACTTCTTTTCTCCATCATCCATCTACTGAAATCACTCAAGGTGAGTTCATACCCCTATCTTTTCATGTTTTTCTTAAGTTTTAAGGGGAGGAATACAAGTTAAAACACCAAGAACTCAACTAAACTCATTTAACAGCATTCATCAGAAAAGTTCAACTCCATTCACGGACTGTTTTGGTCAACTTAAACATTTTAGTTTTCAAAACTGTATTAGGTGCAAATATTTCAGGTTCATACCTTTAAAATGACTACTTGCACATCACCATACGATTTTTCTACGATTTATGGTGATTTTTACAAAACTGCCTATCATTTCAAAAACGAATTCGGACCAGTCTGTGAATATGAACATTTTAACACAAGTTAAAGACTTCCAAAAATCATAATAAAAATTATGAACAAACTAGACACATTTTATGAACTCTCAGAATTTACGGATTCAGTTTTCGACTTCGTATGATTTTTCTATGATTTTTCTAAAACAGTGCAGAACGGTTAAAAACTAGTTAACAGCTTATAACTTTCATAACACTTTGTATTATGTTGAGCAAAGTGTATAAAAATAAGTTCTAAATATTGAATGTATTTTCTTGTTAGTTTATCATCATAAACTGAAATTTAGCCATTCATGATAAGGTTTACTCATTCATTTCGAATACTTATAATAAACTTCAATAAGCATAGTTTATGGATTTTTACTACATGAAAAAGGTTTTACTCTCAAAACAAATGGGTTTTTCATATCTTAATAGTAATAGTTTAAGGATTTCATATCACTGATTTATTCAGAAAAGGTGATTTTACTTCCTTCATGGAAGAGGTTTTAATATCAAACTGTGTGTAAACTAGTTAACTTAGGATGTGAGGCAATTCTCTCCCCGTACGTTCGAGTACGGGATCCCAATTCCTGTAAGTTATAACTAGAGTCTCTTGTAGGGAGAGCGTGATAATTGTGTATAGATCTATATTGGGTTTGACACCACACACCTTGTTGCTAGCTACAGTGGGACCTGCAGGTCTACGGGTGACAAGAGTCATAGTATCTTAACGTCTGAAAAACGTTGTGCAGGTTATTTCTCGTCATAGTATGGTTATAGCGACTCACATAGGTAGTTAAAAATCTTTTAAGTTTACATGGAAACTTCTACTTTGAAAAGGGGTTTTACTTCTAAACTAAACGAGTTTATGCCGATTTAAAACCACTTTATATCTTTAAGTATGGAAAATACTTGTTTATTTTCGGTCCTGGGATTTAGGACCGCATAACTTTTATAAGGAAAATATAGGATTTTCTTTGGAATCATATCTCTGTTAAAACTATATTTCATCTAGAATTGTTAGACTTCAGCTATAATTGCTAAGTGTATATGCTAGAGTTATATAAGAATCTAGTCATAATCGACTTAGAATTGGTGGGCCCGCCTTACTTCCTGTTCCTTGTTTGGTTGTGGACCTAGGGCAGACCCATTATATTCGACGGTTTATTTAACTTAAATTTTTTATAACTTATATACACTGGGCGATTATAGAAGGAAATCTATGGGCCTTTCTAGGGTTCATTATCGCATAACATAGAAGCATTCATTTCACTTAATAAAGAAAATATTGGATTTTCTGGAAACATACTTTGTCGCTTTTACAAGGAAAACGGTTTCTTTCTCAAACAAACTCTTATGAACTCACCAACTTAATTGTTGACACTTTTTCAAAACTACTTGTATTCTCAGGAAATCAGTGAAACAGGAAAACCAACAGCATTTTGAGGATGGGACGATAAATCGTCAAACGTTTCATTTTGTCATCATAATGTAATTGATTTTGAAACATGTAAACTTATTCCATGGTGTAACCTTTTCAGTTATATTTATGATGGTTGTATTTACTTTGAGCACTATTATATTCGTTGTTGTGATACTATACATGAAGTCCTCCACCCCCGGACGTTTCCGCCATCCTTGGTTTGGGGGTGTGACATTAACACCGATTTCACCAAAGTTAATCTGCCACCAAATGATAGGTTCTTTGCTTTCCATGTGGAAAGTTTGGCATTAAACTTATCAATGATCGGTTCCCAATGTTTCTTTAAATTCATATTTTCACCAACCGGGACCCCAAGATATGTAAATGGAAAAGAACCTGGCATACACCCAAGAAGTGAAGACCATGTGTTAACTTTCGAAGAAGAGGCTCCGATCCCAAATACCTTTAATTTATGGAAGTTTACTTGTAAACCGGAGGAGGCGTGAAAACATCTAAGTATTCTTGCTAAATTGCGCATGTTGGATCTAGTTCCTTCACCCACAAATATCGCATCGTCCGCATAGAAAAGATGAGATATATATGGGTCATTCACCCCGATTTTTTGCCCACGAAATAAGCCCTTGTTGCAAGCCGCTTTCATTGCCACATTTAAACCCTCCATGGCGATTATAAATAAGAAAGGAGAGAGCGGGTCTCCTTGCCTAACTCCCTTTGAGATGTGAAATTCTTTTGTTGGAGACCCGTTGATTAAAACCGAAGCATAACCAAGAATCCAATTCCGCCATTTAACACCAAAATTCATTTGTGCCATAATTGAATCTAAATAGATCCAATTAATGGAATCAAAGGCTTTCTCGAAATCAACTTTGAACATAAACATTTCCTTCTTCACTTTTTTAGCCCATGAACATAATTCATTAATGATGAGAGGACCCTCAAGGATGTTTCGACCCGTGATGTAAGCCGACTGAACATCTCCCACCACATGACCTATGATCGATTTCAATCGGAGTGAGAGAGATTTGGTGATAATTTTATACATGCGACCAATTAGGGAAATAGGGCGATAATCACATAGATTAATTGGGTCTTTGATTTTTGGAAGAAGAGTGATGAAAGAGGAATCTGATCCCCTTGCAATGGAACTAGAGGCCTCAAAATGGCGAATGAATCCCATCACTTCGCTGCTAAAAATGTCAAAGTGGGTTTTGATGAGCTTGAAAGTAATATCGTCTGGCCCAGGTGCTTTCTCTCCTCCACAAGCCCATATTGTTGACTTAATCTCACCAAGAGTGAACGGCTCTTCAATTGAATCATGTTGTACATCATATAACCTGCCAAACAAAGAGTTGATGAAAAGAGGACGAATCGGCCACTTCTCATGAAATTTATTGGCAAAAAAATGAAAAGCTTCTTCTTTAATGGCACTTGGATCCATAGTCCATCTACCATTAATTGTTAAACCATGTATGCGATTAAAACTGTTTTTGTTTTTCAATGTTCCATGAAAGAAGGAGAAGTTTTCATCTCCGTCCACCGCCCATTTAATATGAGCTCTTTGCTTCAATTCAAGTCTATGCAATCGCTCCAAGTCAACCAATTTTACTTTTCCGTCCCTGACTTCATTGATTTCCACTGCCGATAAGTCCTTTGTTTCCACCAGTCGATCTAATTCAATTAATCTCCTATTTAAGTCTTTCAAAACTTGTTGTTCTTTATTAAATTCCACAGCCCTCCATTTCTTGATTTCAATTTTTAGATGCTTTAGTTTAGAAGTAAGATGCATGTCAGGAGTCCCAAAACCATGGAAAGAGGCCCATGCATTAGTGACAACCTCAGTGAATCCAATCCGGAGAAGCCATGAGTTGTACAATCTGAATGGTTGTGGACCAAAATCAACGACAAGATTGCAGAGTGTAAGTGGGGAATGATCAGAATGTTCACGAGGATGAGTTGTGACAATAGAACGTGGTTGAGCCTCCATAAAATTCGAGCACACTAAAAATCGGTCAAGTTTGCTCAACTTATGACAATCCGGACTAAGATACGTGAAACGCCTACCACCCATGCTGAATTATTTTAAGCCCATTTGATTGATAAAAGAATTGAAATCTTGTGCAGAGACCCTACAAAAGTGAGAGTTGATTCTCTCATCCGCTTTTCTAACCACGTTAAAATCGCCAAAGAATACCCATGTGCCCGGATGAGAATTTTTTAATAGTGCCAATTCATCCCATAATCTCCGCTTCTCCACACTTGACTGAGGTGCATAGACATTAACAAGAAACGTAGTCCCATCGAAACCTTTCCATTGACCACCGATAGTTAAGCTATAACAGGATTTGAAACACATGTTCGATGAAAATATTGCGGGATTCCAAATGCAAATCAAGCCACCTGATCTACCATCGGAATCAACAGCTTCCCATCTATAATTCTTGTTACCCCAACACCCTTCCACATCAATGTTACTAGAGTTTGTGAGTTGTGTTTCCTGCAGACCAATAAAATTGACTTTGTGTGTAGCTTTCAATTTCCTTACCCATTCAATTTTGTGAGATTGCCCAATCCCCCTAATGTTTAACGATAATATATTCAATGGAAAACAACATTAGCACCAACACCAGATAAGATTTCACACAAAACTGGGTTAGACTCTGTAACTTGAAATCCTAATTCAGTCCCCATATTGGCAGTTTTAGTGATTCGGGAAGAGAAGATTGTGAGACGTTTAAAGAAGGAGTAACAGAAACAGAGGGCACTGCATCCCTGTTGAGATCGATAGAAGGCGCATGATTAGGAACGGAAAGTGGAGGATCAGCATGAGGCATGGGGAAAGCATCGACGACGTCATCTGAAACCACTCGGATGGGAGAATTTCTTCTACGCTTCTTTGATTTAGATTTATTAGCATCAAGGGAATTAGCCTTATCCATAGTGATTGAGCATGAGTTATTACGTTGCCTCCTGATCCCAATAGGGGCAGTTAATGAAAACGGCCCAAAGTTAAAACATGACCCATCAGATTTCATTGTGCCCCTCGGAATACTCACAATCGGAATAACTTTTTCCCTCGAGGCATTATTCTCTAGAACATCATTGGGAGATGATAGGGACTCCTCGACAACTGTGTTATCAACCACCACATTAAGTGGTATATTAAAGACTGAATCTTCTGCTTCCACCGATGAACAATTGCCGTCGATGCCCGGATTAGCCTCCCTGGACCCAACTTCCACATAATGATCCTCCATGGCATTCATTGGATCATCCGTAGAAATTTCACCATCTTCCTTCATACCCTCCCCTGCTTTGAAATTTTGATCCCATGTATCTGAAATCCCATCATCTTCTGCAAATCCATTATCAGATCCGGAACAATCAACTTCATCATCAAGCTCTCCCCTGACCGTTGGTTGATGCGAGAATGAATGAAGCGAGAAAGGTTGCCAGTCATAGTAGATTTCAGTAATGCCAACGATGTAAGACTTTCCCCCATAAGTGATTGTGATTTCATCATTGACCCTTTTTTTATGAAGTTAAAATGACAGCCTTGAAATTAGATAGGTTGGCACTCTCCCATATTTTCCCATCAACTTCCACAAGCTTACCAAATCTACTCGCCAACTTCGACAAGTTATCTAGATCCCGGAACTGAATTGGCAAGCCTACAATACGAAGCCAAGCAAGCCTTTCATATTTTAGTTCCATTGCATAATCACCAGGTTTGAGCCAGTTAAACCACCTTTTCCAGCACATCTAATTTGCTAAAAAATCTATTATTGCCCTGGATTCACCAAAGCGAAGCATGACATGAAGACCCCCATAATAGTAGGTTGTAACATTAGGAATCCCTTCATCTTCAATAAGCAAGGGTAAATTCCTAAGCTTATTAATGTCTGATATTTCACCTATGAGTGTGAAGTTGTGAACCATGTTCTGAATCCCAATAGAAGGTGACAAGGGAAAGGATGGATTGGGAAAGAATGATGACAGATTCACCTGACCCCTGACAGCATTGGCGAAACTCCTCGAGTCTGTGAAACCATCGTTTGTCATGTGAGGGCGAGAGATAGGAGGAGGAGGGGGTGGTCTGACAGATTGCAGGGGAGCACCTCGATGTCCAGAATGAGCACCGCTGCCTGCATGGCTTCTTAGAGAATTTGGCCAGATTGTAATTGAGAATATTGTGTCCACATCTGATTTCCCCGATTGATTTTTCGAATGCCTTACTATTATGAACACCATAGAAACGAATGAATGCAAAATTAAACCACCTCTGTCTTTTTTACTTGCTATATAAATATCCACAATCTTACCAAAGGATTGGAATTTCTGCTTTAAGACACTAACCGGTGTGCCCTCCGGAATGTTTGAGACGAAAAGAGTTGTGGGAACGAGATTCCGGCGAGACACTATTCTCGAACCATCACCTGAATCTAGATGAAGCTTCATCTCCTGCTGTTTTGATTCACAGGGCTATGGCGAAGACCGAATCTAGCGACGGCGAAGATACCGACGACGGGATCAGTTATTATATTTTAAAAACTATATTATTATTAATAAAATTAGTAATAAATATGTAATAATTAAATAATAATAATTTATAATTTGGTAATAATAAACTAATAAGAAAATTTGGTCAAATAATAATTAGATTGTCATTATGATTTAAAAAGTATTGTCAATAAAATAATTATATGATAATAATTATCATCATTAACTTAAAAAGTAAACCTAATAATATAGGTTGTTGTTGATTAGTGTGTCCAAAGTAGGACCCTTCCTTATTTTCAATTGTTTTTATATTTTTCATTTTATTCCCTTTCAATTAGATATAAGTTACAAAACAAAGCCTTCTACTTTTTATTCTTTTTAATTTCAACAACTTTATATGAAATACACGTATAAAAATAAATATTAAAAATAATATCAATTAAAACGTTAAGGTATGTATTTTGAATAATATCAATTAAAACGTTAAGGTATGTATTCTGAATAAATACTAAAAATCTTAAAAATATATATTCAAAATAATATCAGTTGAGGTAATATATGTTTAATGTTCATTACGAAAAACAATCAATACCTGTTAAGTTAAGTTTAACAAGGAAGTTACTAAACTTAATCACGTCGTCAACAACTTCAGTTTCTGAACCTGCTACTCACAAAACTACTTGTGGGCGCCCCTCCTTAAAGAAGAAACTTTTCAAGAAAACTCATATCGATTTAAACCAGGACCCACCAACTCAAGATCCACCACCTCAAGATCAACCGACTAAAGCGACGCCAACTCAATATTCGTATAGACGTAGTATTTCTACTTATACTCCTGATTATATGTCGTCTAATTTGTTTGATCTAAACCAGGAATCGGATAGGCATAGTACGTACTCGGTCCGAGAACCTCCGATGTTCAACTCAACCTTTAATCAGGAACAATCGATGCATAACTCGTACTTCAACCAAGAACAAGTAATGTATAATTCAGATCCACTTATGAATGAAATTCCGTATGAATTTCATCCATATGTCACAAACATACAAAACGTGAGTAGAGATGGAAATTGTGGATTTCGCGCAATAGCTGCGTGTCTCGGTTATAGTGAAGATAATTGGCGTCAAATCCGCTTAGATTTACAGAATGAGTTGTTAGCACACTCAGCTGAGTACGCACAGATTTTTTATTACGATTTAAACACCATACATCACTCATTGAATTTCAATGGATCACGTTTCGCACCAAAAGATCGTTGGTTGATTATGTCGGTCACAAGCTTTCTCATTGCTAACAAGTATAGTGTAATAGTTATTTTTCTAAGCAAAGATAGTCTATCAACATGTTTCCCATTGTGGCTTGGTCCTCAAGACATCTCAACTCATAGAGTTGTTGTTATTGCTCTTGTTAGAGGTGATCATTATGTGAAGGCTGATTTACATGGAGCATATCTAATGTCTACTATTTTGCCACTTTGGCGTCACAACAGATCATCACGGTCTGCTAGATGAGAAACTTTTTATGTTGCTCGCCTGAATTCCTACATTTCTCCATTTGCAACACACAATAAATATAACAATTCTACAGTTATAATATCTGATAATTAATAAAATCAAGTTTATGTTTTGTTATTTATAATTATTAAGATCTCTATAAATAAAAAAATTGTTTTTTTTTTAAATTTAGCAAATAGTTTATATATATATATATATATATATATATATATATATATATATATATATATATATATATATATATATATATATATATAAACTAAAGTTTTAGAAAACATAAGGTTTGTTTTGAGCAAGCGACAGTCGACGAATGCCACATCGGCGTTGGAGCAAGCGACGATGACACCGATAAAGCAGGGACGATGGTGGCGGTGGAGCAGGGTGATGACGTGTTGAAAAGATGATTGTTTGGATCGTTGCTTGGTAAGAGTTTTAAAAGTGGGGTGGTTAAAATGTAAAATAGAGAAAAAGGGTAAAACTGTCTATTTAGGGGGAGCAATAAGAAAATACCAAAATACCTTAATGTGATTAGCACATGAAAATATGTTAGGATATAACATGATGAAGAGATTAACCATATATGAAATAAGAATCAAATTAACAGACAATTATGGAAAACAGAAAAAAGTTGTAATCTTTTAAAGATTGGGGACTAGTTCTGTCGTTTACTTTTCTTATTATAACATTTGTACATTTATAGTATATAACAAAATATAACTTTTAATGGCATATTAAAACATCATGACACTAATATTTATAAATATTAGTGATATAAAATGTTAAGTGTCATTAAATTTATTAATTTTTATAGTGACACATAGAATGTGCCATTAGAAACATGATATAGTGGCAAATCAAATGTATGCCATTAAATGACATTTTATTTGTAGTGTGTATATATATATATATATATACTAATTTTGTGAGATCGTGAGACGCAATCTAAAAATAAATTTAAAATGCAAAATAAAAGGAAAAATCCGAAAATTCTTTTTTTAATTATTATTTTCGTCACTTTTTTTTACCTAACAAAATTAAAATAAAATAAAATAAATAAAATTACCATTTTTTTTTAAAATACGTGAAATATTCTAATAGAATATTACACTGTAAATATTATAATATTCTAGTAGAATATGTAAAAAACGGTATTTTTTTGGTATTTTTTTTTGGAAAATAAGAATGACGAAAATAATATTTGAAAAAAAAATCGAAAATTTTCAATTATTTTGCATTTTAAAATGTTTTTTTTATCTACAAAATATGTGGCTAGAATTGCGTCTCTCGGTCTTACAAAATTAGACAATCTCACATGAACCTAACCCTGTATATATATATATATATATATATATATATATATATATATATATATATATATATATATATATATATATATATATAGAGAGAGAGAGAGAGAGCGCTAGGTTTAAATGTGGATTGACATCTATTGTGCAGACGTGTGGACAATAGTATTCAGTGAGAATGACAAAGAAAATATGTTGTTTGATAATATGAATACGTTCAATCTTACATAACTATTGTCATTATCACATATTCCCACTAATTAAATCATCTATAAGGTTATTATAGATTTTTTATTATTATTCTCATTCTGTCAGTATATATATATATATATATATATATATATATATATATATATATATATATATATATATATATATATATATATATATATATATATATATAGGAGGGTTCAATTGAGAAAAAAAAAGGTTGAGAATGGGGGAATCATTCTCAGCCAATCATTTAATTAGCATCTTAACATAAAATACACGGTGGCAAACTTGTAAATATGATATGATATCCTTCAATAATCACAGATACGTAACTGTGGATAATTTGATAATAAATCAAATTCATTACTACTCGATCGTTCATCATCCAAATTTCTTCTCCAACCTTCAACGATCATCCAGATTTCTTCAATTAAATCCTCGATCAACATCATCCAGTGTTAATCAATCATCCATCTTCGTCAAAAACACGTTCATCAACATCATTCAACAGTAGACAAAAAAAATTTCGTTTTTGGTTCTTTCAATCCAACCTTCAATTATGTTTGAATACGAGCATATCTTCAACATCTGCGATTAATTATACTCTCAGTGTCATTAGATCAACATTATCGATAATCAACAACAGTTTCACTTCTTATCATTCATTCAACATCGATCATCAAACAAAACTTCGAAATTAAGGTTAGAAAAACATCAAATCATTTTTTTTTTTGAAAAATTTCATATAATTCTCTATCAATCTACTATTTTGTAAGTTTTAAATAGTCAAAGTATCATGTTTTTAGCATTTTAAAAAAAGCTTACTTGTATGCACTTCAACCGTTTGATGAAATGCATAAACTAAATTACCACGTTATATTCACATATGAATATGTTTTCGCACCCTAATCAGTATATGATTATTAAAACACAAAACAAATATACAATTTTATATGTTATTCATATGTAAATAACATATAAAAATTATATATATTTGTGAATATACCTTGTAATATTCATGTGTTAATATCATGTGTAATATTCATATGTGAATAAACTGTGTAATATTCACATATGAATATAACATCTAATATTCATAAGTGAATATATCATCTAATACTTACAAGTGAAAATACTATGTAATATTTACAAGTGAATGCATCGTTTAATATTTAAATATGAATATATTGTATCATATTCACAAGTGTATATACTATATATTATTCATATGTGAATATACTGTGTAATATTCATGAATGAATATACCTTGCAATATTTAGATGTGACTAGAATGTGTAATATTCACAAGTAAATATACCATATAATATTCACATGTGAATCTACCATATAATATTCATATGTGAATATACTATGTAATATTCATTTATGAATATACCATGTAATATCACATGTAAATATACAATATAAACGACATATATCATATAATATTCACATATGATTATATATTCATGTGTGAATATACCATGTGATAATTAGAATGTGATAAATCGCTATTATTATGAACTAAAAGTATATTTTTAACATTTTTTATGTGTATTCACATGTTTTTCAGGTATCGTTATAACTCAATAAAAGAATAACATTTCAATCAATGGTTGGTTCATATCCCGGTGGTTGACAATTGGTTGACGTAATTGAGAAGATATCATTGACGAAGACAATATGTTTTTATATTCACGTGTAAATGTTATACAATTTAATATATTCTTCATTTTGACCGTGTTAAATTCAAATGCAAATGATATTCATTAACCAATACAATATTGTTTGTCTAAGTATAATGTTGATTTTACATGTAAAATAATATTGTTACAATATACAAAAAAACTATTCACAAACCAATTCTTATAGTGTATTATTTATTTTTATATATAAAGGTTGTATTCACAAAATAAATAAATCAACATGTATAGTTTATTCACATAAATAAAAATAACAGATTACAATAATGTTTTTACTAGTGCGATTGAAGTTAGTAATATCATCAGTAAATATGTCGTAATGATTTCTAAACTTTATTCATATATGAATAAATAGCATGTCATGATGATGTCATCACTAGTAGGAATGAAAATTTAGTGACATCATCAAAACAATTTGCCGCAATGAAGTTTAGTCTCGGAATTGGACGAAATTCGCATATTTGATGTAAAATGGTGCGATTTACAAAACTCATAGCTTCGCCGTGACGTACGATGTTTTTCAGCCATTCAGGATTGTTTAGGGCCTCAAAATGACGTTTTTCTATATTTATAATTTTCCGAAAAAAAAAAGTTATCATTTATTCACAAATGAATATAACATTAATAAAAATATATATGCTTATATAATTATTTTATTAACCTAAAAAGATTAGTTGTATGTGAATAAATATATATATTCTTATCAAATATTTTTTTTATCTTTAATTTTATATATTTTGTAGTCCTCGGTTTTATTGACAGTTTTATTCATTTGTAAATAATACATATAAATTCACATTTAATTATTACATATATATTCATTTGTGAATATTACATATGTTCACATGCGGATATAATTCTTATATGCTATTCACATATGAATTACAAACTTGCTTAGGACCTCAAAACTATGTTTTTTTCGAAAAAAAATACATTATCATTTATGAATATTATCTGTATTCATTTGTGAATATTACATGTATTCGCATGTGAAAATAATTTTTATATGTTAGTCACATATGAATTACATAGTTGTTCTGTATTTTTAAAAGACATACATTGATTCTCGTGTAAAGGCATATTCACTTGTGAATATTACGTGATATATTTAATTTATGTATTTCATCGAACAGTTGGTGTGCAAATAAATTAACTTATATAATTATGGTAAAAATTAACAATTGAAGCCAATAATTACAACACAAATCAAATCCAATCAAAATTGATCAATAATCAGTAGGTTTAGATCAAAAATTATGAAAATTTTTATTAAAAACGAAGTTTTACAAGTCTGAAAAGCGATATTAAAAAAAATCTTCAAATATATGGTTATGTTGATGCACTTTCGATTGCTATCTGTTTTTTGATATTCGTGAAGGTTCGATTGATGAAGTTTCGATGACTGGTGATCGCAAAATGATGTGACATCGATAAATATGGATTATGTTTATCGATTTTGCTTGACATCAACGAAACTGGACAAGATTGAATCACGACTTACACTTAATAGTACGAATAAATGTTTTTGATGATGAATCACAACATTTTGATGAAATAAGGAAGATTTTTGATGAAAAATTTATGTTTTATGAAGTGTCGATGTTTTTTGATGATGAACAGGTGACGTTGATGTTTTTTTGATGAAGAACAGATGACGTTGATGAAGAACAGATGATGTTGATGGAGAAGATATGATGTTGATGAAGAACAGAGGAACGATCCAGATGAATGAATAACAGATGGTGTTGATGAAGAACGAATGAACGATTCAGAAAAACAGTGTGTCTTTAATGACTTAATCTAAATATGTTTTACATATATAAAAATGATTGGCTGAGAATGATTCCCCCATTCTCAACCTTTTATTTTTTCTCAATTGAACTTACCAAAATATATATATATATATATATATATATATATATATATATATATATATATATATATATATATATAAAAAGTTGTCACAACCCATGTATTATATAGGCTTTTAACATATTAATTACAAGTAATAATAATAATAATAATAGACTTACAAATAAAACATCAAATGTTGTATTCAAATAAGTGTTTGCAAGTTTTTAATACAACTCGGTTTTTGTAGTCTTTAGGTATTTTTTTAATTTTACAGTCGTGTAGTACTTGAATTATAACCTAGTTATATAATATATTTTATGTGATATTACATAATATATAATTCTTATCAAGAGCAGCGAAGTGAAGAAGGCGTTAGAGAGAATGGGGAGGGAAAAAGCAGCTTACCAACCGTGACGGACGTATGTAATGGCAAGTTTGAACATTTTCTTTCATGCAAATAATACACGCCAACTCAGTCGATAACCTCGACCTTTTCCAATCAATACCCAAAACTCAAAAGACGTGGCTTAAAAGATATCAGTTACGTATTAACAATTCCAACTTGCATATTTAGGATCAAGACAAATTTTGTATTGTAGTAAATAAGTTGTATCAGTTTTTTGTGTATATATATATATATATATATATATATATATATATATATATATATATATATATATATATATATATATATATAGGGTGAGGTTCAACAGAGAACCATAATTAACCAAGGAACCAAACTTTTTTTCAACTTTTAGAACTTATTTTTTATAAAAAAAAAAACTAAAAATACAGAAATTCATAACTTTTTATTCTTTTTCCAATGATATCAAATTCGAATTTTTTTTTTACGTCAAATTCATAATGTGAATCTTTGAAAATTCACAATGTGAATCCGGATTCACACGGTGAATCCGAAAAATATTTTTCACATTCACAATATTAATATATGAATTTAGATATTTTTAGATTTTTTTTCGATAAAAAATAAGCTCTAGAAATTGAAAAAAGGATTTGTTTCCTTGAAGAACCAATAATTATGGTTCTCTATTGAACTTTTCCCTATAAATATATATATATATATATATATATATATATATATATATATATATATATATATATATATATAGGTAGGTTCAAATGTGGATGCACAATTATTGTGTGGATATAGGGATTAATATAGACCAATTATTTCAAAACAATGGATAAGGGTAATAATGTAATCTTAACAATTAATTAATTTTGGTAATTACATAATTAAATAATGAATGTCTTTTATTTTGGAAATTTTGTTCAATGGTTTAAAACCCTATGCATCGATCCGAGCCCAAAATAACGTCGATCTTCTTCTTCCTCTTCCCTCTCCACCGTCACTCGCTTTCCTCCTTGTCTCCACCACCAAGTCTTTATCTTCATTGCCACTGCTTCTATTCCTGAACGATTTGGAGCCAAGTGAAGATAAAGATTCTAGATAGGAGGATTACAGAAGTTTTCATTCAATAAAAACTCCAAAAAGTTGAAAAATGACGATGGAAAAAAGGGTTATGTCAAAGCCGAATCCATAATTCGTTCCTCGTACGACACGACCACCACCACTTCTAGGGCTTGAAATGATGGTAGAATTAAAAGGAATAACTAATTAAATAATCATGTATAAAGATCGATCCAAGGTTTTCTAATTTTGATCTTCAACTCTCTTACTTAAATAATCATGTATAAACTCAGGAACCTCATAACAAAGTTCGATTTCATTTCTTTCTTTTAGTCATTCAATTTTTTTTCTTCTATTTTGCTTTTTGTTTCAGAACCTTCTATTGGATCCGCTTAGAATAGTTAATATCATACATGTTTCTGGCTTCAAAAATCTAAATACTTGATGTATAGTATAATCTGAAAGGGGTCCAATGAAAGAACACATATATACTAGTAAACAATAGTTCTGACTTAACTCTTAACTCTTAAGGCATTTGCTTTTGCTTATCAGAAGGTGTATTGCTAATTCCAATGTAATGCTCTGTGTTACTAATTTAGTCATTTTACTTGGAAGATCTCTTCTTCAATCTTAGATTTTGGTTGGTAATTATGTTAGGAACAACTGAAAAAACACACTTAAGTTACCAGGTTAGAGAATTAATAGCATCCTTATTTCTTGTGATAAGATGGTATACTTGGTAATGCAATGCAGGGCTCTGCTACCTATGACTATACATCAATGGGAAGCAAAAATGAAGCAGGGGGATTTTAGGGTGTTTTAGCAAGGAAGGCTAAATCAATCCTTGATGATGATAATGACTCTACTAAACATATGGATCCTCCTATTAGCAGTGTGAAGCTAGAAACAGTCTCAACAAGCAACCAGGTAGATATTAACTTTCACAATGCAAATAAAAAGTATTATTTATTTGTTGTTTGACAATTGGCACTACTATCTTGATATTTCAATATATGATGTTTTAACACTCAAGTTGAGCATCGTTTTGGTTTGTTTAATATTCTAAATTTTCATTTTGCATTGATATATAATATTGGTGAGGGGTTATTCTGCCATAATTGAATTCAGTTCTCTCGGAATGCAATCATGAATTTCAATTCTGTTGGAATGGAATCATGATATTTCATCACTAGTTTGTGCATTTTCTACAATTCTTGGTTATGGATTTTGGTGCAATTCACAGGTCTTCAGATTTGTACAAAAGACTTTAGTTTTTTATTTTTCATTTGCTAATGTATTATTGGGTTCTAAACTACAATTGGATTTGGTTTCACAGATGCTTGAAGAACGGACTGCAAAATTGAAAGTGATTCTCAGCAACAATATTATTTTAGAATGTATTAGTGTCTTTTGTTAGATTTTGATGTTTTTTTTTTCAATTTTTAATTGTTCTTAGTTTTATTCTTTAACAATAAATGTAATTCTTAGCAATTGTTACCCATATTCTTTAAGAATTAGTGTAATTTTTGTTTTTATTCTTCAGTTGATGTTTCAAGAATTTGTTATTTTTCAAGAGGTTCATTCCGTCAAAATATGTATTTTGTCAGAATATTTATTCTTTTATGGTTCAAGAATGTTTCAAGATACTCATAAACATATTCTGTTAGAATGGCCAGAAATAAAAGAATTATTATCTATTAAAATCATATTTTTAAAATTAAGAGAATTAATAACCCCTAAAAATCTGAAATTTCCTTTTGTAGATGTAGTTTAATCGACTAAAATACCTTTATACTAAAATTTATGTGATTATATAGTACATGATATCTCATAGTAATATCATAGACCCTCAACTCATGAACATTCATTCTATTCATCTATTGGTCCAGAATTATCCTTACGACCACACAATAGATGTCATCAACATAATAACCTAGCCCTATATATATATATATATATATATATATATATATATATATATATAGAGAGAGAGAGAGAGAGAGAGATAGAGAGAGGTGAATTATTGTGAGAACTAATAAAATGTTAAGAACCTACGAACTAAGTTACAACCATTAGATTAAAAAATAGACGCTCGATGATATGAGGGTGTATAGAAAAAACGAAAACGTGCACACATTCGATTACAAAACACGGAGAGGTAAAAACGTCAAAAAGAAAAAGAGCATTTTCTCCGACCTTTTTCTCTGCAAAAAAAAAACGACAATCTTCTCCGACCTGATTATCTGCAACAAATATTTCTTTCGCCTCATTTTTGAACGAAAACCCTGGATAGGTGGCATGATGGGTGGTCTTGGTCTTAGTCTAGAATGATTTTTGGAGGGAGGTTAATCGACAATTGGTTGATCTTAATGAGATGTTAGACGAGGTTCATCTTTCTAATGATGCTGATGAATGGAGATGGTCGCTTAACGGTTCAGTTTCTTTTTCTGTTAAAGATACCCGTAGTCATATTAATAACTTAAATATTCCGGATTTAAATTTTCCCACGGGGTGGTGTCGGTATGTTCCAAGAAAAGTTTTGATTCTTGTGTGGAGGGTTTTGCTAAATCGCCTTCCTACGAGGTGGAATTTAAGCCAAAAAGGGATGAAGTTAGATTCTTTATTATGTCCTATTTGTTCTCTGGTGCCGGAAGAGATAGATCATGTTCTTTGGTCTTGTCAGGTGGCTAACACAGTTTGGGCGAAGGTTTTTTTATGGGTTGATGTTGAACCTCCTGATATGAAATTAGTTGATTGGGTTGATAATTGTGGTTTAAAAGTGTAACACCAAAAATTTTCAAACAAAATTTTCAATTTTAAATCACATAATTCTTATAACACTTTTCACAAAATCCCATTTATTTAATTTACAAAACTCAACTCTATAATTGTTTGATTAATAATCTAGGATCCTCCAAACATAACTTCTTCTCCCGTGTGTACAATCAAGTCGGCGCCTTCCCGATATCATGAAAAGTACCTGAAACACATATCACATAACACGGTAAGCACGAAGCTTAGTGAGTTCCCCAAAATACCACATTCAACACATTAGCCACTCGAGGCTATAACTCTGTAAGACCCTTCGGTCAATGTGTCTCTGTGGGACCCTCCAGTCCCACAACTCTGATGGACCCTCCGGTCCTAACTCTGTGGACCCTCCGGTCCTAACTCTGTAAGCTCTGAGTAATATACAGCATAAATCACAAAGAAATGATGCAGGATATCACAAAACACAGATAAGCACAAAAGACATCTCAGTCACACGCAAATACCACTCATGGTAAAGTATAGTGAGAAGACTCACCTCGAGGCACGCAAGCAATTATCCATGTACTCGAATCTCAAACAAGCCACCGCCTAACACATAGGGTAAATATTCTCTAATTAATACTCGATTCTCAACTCTAACTTCCAAAGGTTACTCTTTCTCTCTCTAACTCAGGAAGTGGGTAAAAGACCATTTTACCCTTTAATGGTCTCCATTACTCAAGTTTGACCAACTAGAAGTCAAACTCGAGTCAACAGTCCTTGTTTGACCCGACTCGTCGAGTGCACTCGTGCAACTCGTCGAGTCCCCTCTTTTCCTCAGAAGTCTCAAGAAAGTCCAGCTCAGCTCGTCGAGTTGACCCCCAACTCGCCGAGTTATCGCATGATCAAACTCATCGGGACAAACCCTAACCGACTCGTCGAGTCAGTTCATGGACTCGGCGAGTCCCTTCAGTCTGTTTTCTCATTCAGACGTTTTAAGGCAGATCTACTACCCTAAACTCTAGATCTAGCCTCCCAAGGCTCAACTGTCACGTAAAGCTTCGATATTTACGTTCATGCATGGCATACTTGCTCCATAATGCCAATACAAGTTCTAATAAAGGTTACATGCTCAAGGTCTTGTCTCTAACTCAATAAAGTTCGGGTCTTTGGGCTCACAAAGCCTCCTACAGCTCAGATCTGAGGTTTCAACCTCAATCATGCTCAAAGATCACAATGACACCAAAAAGAATGGGAGAAACCCTAGAAACTCCCTAAACCAAAATCTTCATAAGGAAATGACCAAGTTAGCATCTTTTTACCTCCAACTGAAGCAAAACTCTGAAAAACCTCTAGATCCAAAGCCTCCTCTTGAACCAAGCTTTGATGCTCTCCACTTCTCCTTCAACAATGCACTAAAATCCACAAGATTAGCCTATTTCTCACTCTCTAGCTCAAATGGACGATTAGGGTTTCTCTCAAGTAAGTAGGGTGACTGGTGAGGCGCAAATTGGGCTATAAATTCCCTTATATAGGCCCCAACCCCGAGAAATTAGGGTTTCTCTGCCCAGCACCTACTCGGCGATTCGGATCTCTGACTCGTCGAGTCCATTCATTAATCCCACGTGGACACTTGACTCTACTCGACGAGTTGGACTCACAACTCGCCGAGTCACTCCATAAATCTCAAGATTAATCACACAATAATATACCTGAAAGTCCGGATGTTACAATTCTCCCCCACTTGAATTAGATTTTGCCCTCGAAATCGCTCCTCAACAACACATAGATCGAACCCAATAACCGAAAAGCACCACCGAAAGGATTTCATACCACACAACTATCTCCCTCCATGGACACCTAAATCCAAACAGGAACTCCCACCCAGAAATAGGACAGACCCTTTTGCCGCTACCATAACCATTCTGACTCTCTAGAATCTGGAAACTCTAGTGGCCTGTCTCACTGCCAGGCCGCCTTCTCAAGATATCACCATGCTATTCATTCCTCGAATAACAGACCCTGACAACTCACTGCCCCTCTGATTCTCTCGTTGCGACTGATAAAACAAGTCAATGCCCAAAAATTGACTACCGATCACCCATATATGTTAAACAATTCAGATCATACTCCAAAGAATGAAAGGATCGCATCACACCAGGGACCCATCCACTGTACTGCAATCAAAACCCATATGAACAATGAACTCTCAACACCCTGTCCTCAGACACAAGACAATGATCATGTTTGTTCAGAATTATCCTCTGACATCTAACAATCATAAACCCCAGCTCCCTTCTCCAATATCCATTTCAACACTGAGCACCAGGTCATTTCCCGACCTAGCAGTTGAACCTCCAAAGGTTACCCATTGCATACCTCAACATGTCTCACTGACTTCCTTCTCACACTAACTATCTCGGCCCAGTGTGACACACAAGTCACGAAGTTCGCTTTACCCCGAGCGATTACTACAATCCCAACTGAAGATCATCTCACCCCGACCTCTGTCGTCTACTACTCATTGGTTCCATGCGTCTCGCGATACCTCCCGTACCAACGAACTGACCCACTCAAGCCTAAGTCATCAGATGAAAAACAATACCCCTCAAAATGGAACCCCTTCTCTGTATCCGGAATCTCCTTTCGCCTACTCATTACATATCTAGAGCCAAACTCTAACTCGAGAGTCTGGTCCGACTCAGAATTGGAACCACTCGTACCAATGAAACACTCAACTCACGACCCATGACCCGCAACTCACGCGTACATCACTTCTCTAATTCCTTCTGGTTGCGACAACCACACCTTAACTCAGAATATAACGATTCCCGATCATTAAGGAGAGCCCAGTCTCGCCCCTGGTCCGACCTCCAGGTTCCCTAAAACTCAGAGAATAAGGCTACCCAAGCCTAAAAACTCTTATGCGTCATGCTCTGACTAGCGAATAATACGGCTCCCTGTAGTATCATAACATTCCCTCTCACTATCCCGTGAAGGCTACGGCTCCCCGTAGGCCTATGACACTTTCTCACTTACTCGTGAATACTATGGCTCCCCGCAGTATCACGATACTCTCTCGCTGGCTAGTGAATACCACGGCTCCCCGCAGTATCATGATACCCTTTTCTCTGACTCATGTATACTGCGGATCTCCGCAGTCACACGATACTCTTTCTCCCACTGACTCATGGATGCTACGGCTCCCCGTAGTCGTACAACACTCTCTTACTCACTGAATCGCCATGGGCTCACTCCATGGTTTTTCCCCGATAATCCTAAGTGATTACCCCCACTCGGATTCACTCGCTCTCTCATCACTTCAAAATCTCATCATCAAGTCATCACTACACTGAGTTCACTAACTCATTCCCCACAACCCAACATAGATAACTTCACACACCCACTCAGTTTATGCACCACCACTCCTGATGTAAGTTCTCGTAGGCAAAGCACTCTTCTCAGCACAGATACACCCTTAGACAGTCCCACTCCGACGACAATTAACTGTTGGGTTCCCACTGGAATAATAAATCACTCGGGTACCTCGGTACACCATCACAAAATCTCACGATGTCTTGTCTCCACCACTGATCTGCCACCCATGGCATCATACTCGGATACCGCAATGTATCAATCCAGAATCTCACAATATCTCGACTCCACCACCGATCTTCCTCTCGCACAACTCGTAACTTCAGATTATTCTGACTCTCAATTGAAACATGAAGGAATCGTTAATGACTCAGAACACGTTGATGATAATCCGAAACTCCCTCCTCTATTGCTCAAAACCCATGCAAGAATACACATACTGACCCTGAAGTTGGCTGCCCAATCACAAGCCACACATTGAACCAGAAATTCTCAACTGCCGAAACTATCCTTACGAGCCAACCACCTCAAATTTACCATTACAACCTTGCAGAATCCCTAACCACCACAAGGTTTCTGACCAACGGCCACCTGCCGTGGAGACACTCATCCCTTCCTGAACACGTACAACATGCATTATCTCGCTCTGCACCTCGCCTCGACCACCAATAACCCTGGACTCATGTATCCGTACCGCAGGTCACTATATCCAGTCCTCGAACTACTTTTGAACAAATCTCTGATACTCTCAATAAAGTATTCAGTTCTCCCCCACTCAGGGTTCGAACCATCACCAATTGGCATACCAACAGTCTATTCCACAGACTGTCTCACCGGGTACATCATACTTAACTCTTGGAACGTACCACATAGTCACATCAATGATCTTCCCGATGGAAACCAAGCAACTCCAAATATGCTGTAACTCAGACAAAAATCTCAGAATCCTCTCGACGTGACTGTCTCTAGTCATCTCGAAGCCTTAGACCGACACACCGCCGTATACCCAAACTGTTCCGAAATAATCGTGACTCTCGGTCCGGAAATAATGCACTATTACCCACCTCATCTATGACTCCTCGACCAGCCTCCCAATACGGGAATCATCATCAAAGCACAATACCTCACTCTCACGGCCGTTACACAGCATAACGACGAGGGCCACTGCCCCAATATACTCCTCTTGATCACTTGGAATCGCTGCTAAAAACATACTTGACTCGACTAAGGCATCTATTTGTCCTCATCTCAGTCTCCACTAATAGTTCTCTCGTGGCCTAAGGACTACCTCGCAGCAAACATACTTCCCAAATACTCTGGTGAAAGGTTGCAACCCTATGCTACCCCACGGGGTTTACCTCCAACTATGAAACCGGAAACTCTTATCTCCTTCGCTTCTCCCAGAAATGGGGACAGCGCAACTCTTGTCACAGAAGGTGACGTCTCATCTATCGGTCGATTGCTCAACTCAGACCGCGATCCTCCAATAAGCATCACCTCTACTCATCCCTGAGTTTTACGACTCCAACTGGCATCTCACCAAATAAATCTCCCAGAAACTAACTCGGTTTCCCTCTCAAGGTAGGCTTCATTAAAAACTCGCTAGACATGGCCCTCGGGCCCCACACGCAATCACATCTGATCTCGGTCTAATCAATCACAACGGGATAACTGGTAAAACCAGAAGCACTAACCGCCACAAATCATGGTACTCGAACTATGTGATCAACTCTCAATCTACTACGAATCATGGTAACCGAACCATGTTATGTCCTCTCAATCTGCTACGAATCATGGTACTCGAACCATGTTATCTCTCTTCCCAATCTGCTACGAATCATGGTACTCGAACGATGTTATCTCTCTTCCCAATCTGCTACGAATCATGGTACTCGAACCATGTTATCTCTCTTCCCAATCTGCTACGAATCATGGTACTCGAACCATGTTATCTCTCTTCTCAATCTGCTACGAAGCATGGTACTCGAACCATGTTATCTCTCTTCTCAATCTGCTACGAATCATGGTACTCGAACCATGTTATCTCTCTTCTCAATCTGCTACGAATCATGGTACTCGAACCATGTTATCTCTCTTCTCAATCTGCTACTTAGAACCTCTGGAATTCTCCCTGTTTCGAGTATGGGTCCTCTGCTTTCAGTAGTACGGGCCCATACTACCTGCCACATCTACCCATACTTTCCACACGGATCGCCCCAGATTTCCTAAGTAGCCGCTCAACCTTCCCGATCATCAATCCCGTTATACCTGGTCGCTCTCCAGCGAAAACTCCCCTCTTATCAGCGGACTCATCTGACTAAAGTCACTCCCTAGGCTCTTCCTAGGTTCTCACACTCCTCTGCCATCAGCTGCTGAGGAACTCCTCATGATGCCAACCATCTACCTCCTGAATATCGTCATATCCACTTAGTAGCTGACTCCCATCATCAAGAGTTCCACAAAGCACGAAGCAAGCATCATTTGGGCATCGAATAACCTCCACTAAAACATAAGGCCACTTTGGCATATAATTCCTCTTGCTCTATTCACAACTCAAAAGACATCGCCGACTCAGGCAATCCTACCTCTCGAGGTATCTAACTACTCTTCTCAGTAGACTCCTTAAATGCTTATCTAGGTATCTCTCCTAGATTATCTCTCGACTCAGAACTCTCTCTCTAGGTGATTTCTGCTAGATACTCTTACTCAGCACATACTCAAAATCACATCACAGATAGCAGCAACTCCTAGGCTAAGGCATCACAAATCAGACAACTCTAGTCCTAAAATATGAAATACCTAGCCTATCTCTATCATGCATAGTATCTCATAAATATCTCATAGCACAAAAGTAAGGGTATTTTGGGAAATCACCGTTCGGGCTCTGGCTGATTGTACACACTGCTCCAACTCGTTTTCTCTTAAACTCTTTCTCATTTTAGAAAAATTTATCTCTTTTGAAAATCTTTCTCAAATCCTCAGTTTGAGTCCAGACATACCCGAAGGTGTATCCGAATCCCTCAAACCAAGGCTCTGATACCAACTTGTAACACCGTAAATTTTCAAACAAAATTTTCAATTTAAAATCACATAATTCTTATAACACATTTCACAAAATTCCATTTATTTAATTTACAAAACTCAACTCCATAATTGTTTGATTAATAATCAAGGATCCTCCAAACATAACTTCTTCTCTCGTGTGTACAATCAAGCCGGCGCCTTCCCGGTATCATGAAAAGTACCTGAAACACATATCACATAACACGGTAAGCACGAAGCTTAGTGAGTTCCCCAAAATACCACATTCAACACATTAGCCACTCGAGGCTATAACTCTGTAAGACCCTTCGGTCAATGTGTCTTTGTGGGACCCTCCAGTCCCACAACTCTGATGGACCCTCCGGTCCTAACTCTGTGGACCCTCCGGTCTTAACTCTGTGGACCCTCCGGTCCTAACTCTGTAAGCTCTGAGTAATACACAACATAAATCACAAAGACATGATGCAGGATATCACAATACACAGATAAGCACATAAGACATCTCAGTCACATACAAATACCACTCATGGTAAAGTATAGTGAGAAGACTCATCTCGAGGCACACAAACAATTATCCATGTACTCGAATCTCAAACTAGCCACCGCCTACCACATAGGGTAAATATTCCCTAATTAATACTCGATTCTCAACTCTAACTACCAAAGGTTACTCTTTCTCTCTCTAACTCAGGAAGTGGGTAAAAGACCATTTTACCCTTTAATGGTCTCCATTACTCAGGTTTGACCAACTAGAAGTCAAACTCGAGTCAACAGTCCTTGTTTGACCCGACTCGTCGAGTGCACTCATGCAACTTGTCGAGTCCCCTCTTTTCCTCAGAAGTCTCAAGAAAGTCCAGCTCAGCTCGTCGAGTTGACCCACAACTCGCCGAGTTATCGCATGATCAAACTCATCGGGACAAACCCTAACCGACTCGTCGAGTCAGTTCATGGACTCGGCGAGTCCCTTCAGTCTGTTTTCTCATTCAGATGTTTTAAGGCAGATCTACCACCCTAAAATCTAGATCTAGCCTCCCAAGGCTCGACTGTCACGTAAAGCTTCGATCTTTACGTTCATGCATGGCATACTTGCTCCATAATGCCAATACAAGTTCTTACAAAGGTTACATGCTCAAGGTCTTGTCTCTAAATCAATAAAGTTCGGGTCTTTGGGCTCACAAAGCCTCCTACAACTCAGATATGAGGTTTCAACCTCAATCATGCTCAAAGATCACAATGACACCAAAAAGAATGGGAGAAACCCTAGAAACTCCCTAAACCAAAATCTTCATAAGGAAATGACCAAGTTAGCATCTTTTTACTTCCAACTGAAGCAAAACTCTGAAAAACCTCTAGATCCAAAGCCTCCTCTTGAACCAAGCTTTGATGCTCTCCACTTCTCCTTCAACAATGCACTAAAATCCACAAGATTAGCCTCTTTCTCACTCTCTAGCTCAAATGGACGATTAGGGTTTCTATCAAGGAAGTAGGGTGACTGGTGAGGTGCAAATGGGGATATAAGTTCCCTTATATAGGCCCTAACCCCGGGAAATTAGGGTTTCTCTTCCCAGCACCTACTCGGCGAGTCGGCTCTCTGACTCGTCGAGTCCATTCATTAATCCCACGTGGACACTCGACTCTACTTGACGAGTTGGACTCACAACTCGCCGAGTCACTCCATAAATCTCAAGATTAATCACACAATAATATACCTGAAAGTTCGGATGTTACAAAAAGCTTTGCAGAAGAATACTTTAGAGGTTATTATTTACATCGACATGTGGTTCTTATGGAAATTATGGAATGAGGCTATGTTCGGGGATAAAATCCCTTTAAAGAATGGTATTTTTGATAGCATTGTTGAGTGTTCGTTTTTATGGTTTAGTAATAGACATAGTAAGTGACGACGTAGGGTTTATATGAATGGGTCCAGTCCAGTCCAATGTCATTGGTCGCTTACCAATCACATCGGCCTAGGGGACTTGATGATATTAGGTCTATTAGCATGGCCTAGACAGCTCTGGTGTGTCAGCCTTTCCTGGCACTTTCCTGCCAGCCCTGCCTGGCGCTCCCTTTCTAGCCTTGTTGGGGCCCTTGTCAGCCTTGTCTGGCACTCACCTGCCAGGCCTTCGTGGCGCTCCCTTGCCATCCTTTCTTGGTGCGCACCCGCCAGTCTCGCCTGGCGCCCCCAGGCAGCCTTGCCAAGCTCCTACATAGCTAGGCCTGAATTGAGCTAGCCCAAGGCCTGACCTAATTATCCGTTATAAAGTGAACAGTACCTCCTCGATGGAGAGAGACTTTTTCGCTAACAGCTCAGCTGCCACTCAAGACCTTCTTCGGTGGCTTAGCGGCCATCCAAGACTTTTCCCCTTGACTCAGCGGCCACTCTCCTTTTTTTTTCCTGCTCAGATGATCAATAAGGCATTTCTGACATTATTATAGCAATGTTACTTTTTTCAATAAGAAAGCAGCCCCACTACTTACAACCCTTCATCATCTATGTTGCCTGGCTCTCTGAAATAGTCTTGTTGCACAACCCTAACCAATAGCCTCGCTGTCTATCCCTCAGCATCTCTGTTTCCTAGCTCTCGGCAACAATCTCGCTACGTATTCCCTACCTATAGCCTCTTCGCTTATCCCTCAACATCTCTATTACCTGGCTCCCAGCAACAGTCTCGTTACGTATTCCCTACATATAGCTTAGTCGCTTATCCCCTAGCAACTCTATTGTCTGGCTCTCGGCAACAATCTCGTTGTATATTCCCTTATCTGTAGTCTCAAGCCTATCCCTCAACACTTCTATTATCTGGCTATCAATCGCCCAACTCACAGAACCTCTACCACCTATTATATGGTCAACAATAATACGAATCATCATTTTGACAACATACATTTCAGACAACAACTCGTTGTTTATTATCATGAAAACAACCTTGTTGTGTAACAATATAACAACCTTGCCCTATACACCATAGTTTGATATGGAAACCTATGCTACCCACATCATACTGGGGAGAAACCAGCTAGGTATAGCCCAAGCAAGAAACACCTTTAAGATAGTCATTGATACATGCAAAACAGACTATGTAAATGATTATTGGTGACATTCCACCGAGAGACGGTAGAAACGTCATGCCATCCATGATCCATATTCATATAGCAGCCCCGTTGTACATGTCATCGTCATCAGCAGCCTTGCTCTACATGATCACAACAACAACTATGTTGCATCACATCGACCAGATCATACTCCTAACAAGGAAACATCATTAAGCCAGTCCATGCTTGGCTCATCGCGCAACACCATGGCCCCCGTGGGCGAGGTTCGGTCGTTCTTTTTATTCTTTGATACATTAGTGCTTTGTCTAGTCTGATCCGATTGTCAGCAATCCAATTGCATCAGACTAGGGGGACTTAACGATGCACAGTTTATATGAATGGGTCCAGTTCAACGCCGTTGGTCTCGTACCAATCACATCGGACTAGGGGGCTTTATGATATTAGGTTTATTAGCAGGGCTTAGACAGCTCTGGTGCGCCAGCCTTTCCTGGCGCTCTCCTGTCAGCCCTGCCTGGCGCTCCCTTTCTAGCATTGCATAGCGCTCCCTTGTCAGCCTTTCCTGGCACTCCCCTATCAGGCCCGCCTGGCGCTCCCTTGTCAGCCTTTCCTGGTGCGCGCCCGCCAGCCTCGCCCGACGCCCCCAGGCTGCCTTGCCCAGCTCCTTGCTAGTTGGGACTGAATTGGGCTGGCCAAAGGCTGACCTAATTCCCCTTGACCTATTTGTCCCCTATAAAGTGAGCAGTACCTCCTCGATGGAGAGCGACTTTTTCGCCAACAGCTCAGCCGCCACTCAGGACCTTCTCCAGTGGCTCAGCGACCACTCAGGACTTTTCCTCTTGGCTCAATTGTCACTCTCCTCCTACAGCCACCATGCCCATACACTACCCCCAACACCAATATGGTTCTCCCCAGCTAAGAAGAATCATCTCATATCTACCAAACGATCTAACTTGATCGTCAGAGCATGCTCCCGGGTCACAGTCCCTGAAGCGGTTCTAACGACTTTGCTCTTTGATCCTTAGATCTCCGCCGCAACAGAAGTTTAGAAGAGAAGTCGGAGATCTATTTCGCATTAGTAAGGTTAGGATTTCTTGGAGTGATCGGCTCCAAAAGCTGTTCTTGGCTTTAACTGTGTAATCGTCTTTTGTTATTTTTCGCTAGCTTCTTGCTAGTCGTTTTCTAATAAATTAGTCGTTTTCTAATCAATTTCAGTTGTTCAAAAAAAATCTATATATAATGAGGAAAATTATGGGAATTAGATATTGTTAATCTTAATATAATAATAATAATAATAATAATAATAACAATAATAATAATAATAATAATAATATATTTTCAAATGACTTCTAGCCCAGCGGTATCAAGTGTTGTTATCCCTCTTTGAAGTTGAGAGTTCAAGTCTCCTATTAGATATAAGTGGATTTAGAAATAGTTTAGGATTAGATTAAATTTATTGTTACAAAAAATAGTAATATATTTTTGTTGGCGTTGTTGTGATTGTCGTCAAAATCCAAATATTATCTAAGATTGTTTTATGTTATGTAAAATCATGATTGTGTCAAGTTCAAAAGATTTTACCAACATAAACTTACATTTAAATTTGTTTGCAAAGTCTCAGTTCTATTGGTTTGTGGTTGTCGTCGAGATCCAAATCTTATCTAAGATTGTCTTACGTTTTACAAAATTGTGATAGTAAAATCGAATTGGGATAAGAAGATCCAACCAAAATAAACTCACATTAAAATTTCCTTGCAAGGTCTCGGGTTCACAATATGCATTATAACTTGATGTTAAACAGAACGTCAATAGTGGAATCAACTTTAATTTCTTAAGCATTAACCATAAATTTTGTGGTTGCAAACAGTAAAAATTAAGAAAAAAACAGTTTAATTAGAAAAAGAACCAAGATCATTCTTAACATAAAATCGCAAAGGGAATATCATGATTATGTTTAACCAATTCGAGATGAATAATAAAGTTGTGATATTCTATTGAGAATTTTTACAACTTGCAATGGTCGATTTCAAGTTGAATAGACGAATTTTTAAGACTCAACTTATATAATAAAACTAAAGAGGTATGATCAAATCCTATTAAGATTTACCAATTCCTAAAATCCTAGTTTAGATCATATTTTTTATCGATCCAATTTTATTTGAGATCATTTTTCCTTGGGGAAGAGGGAGGCGAGCGCGGTTTGAGTGGTGGGTTGGGGTGGTACCGGCAGTACGGTCGGGTTACGATTCCGGCGAGCACGGGTTGAGTGGCGAGTTAGCAATTATTCTCCATTTGCAGGTTGGTAGACCTGTGACTTGTACCAAAATAATTTTATATGTTTTTAAATTAGTTTGTATATTTTTAATATTTTGTAAATTAGTTTTGTATAATTTTTATTAATTTGTGTTTATCTTAAAATTACAAATTGAATGGGTCGAGTGAATTGGAAAGATATGTTTCCATGTGTTATGAGTTAAGAAAGATAAAAGAAAAACGAGAGATAAAAACTAATGTCAAACTCAAGTGACATTGTGTTGTGAGGGAAATACTCATTAGATCAGTAGGTATGGAGCGGGAAAGGAAACCGCACCCCGGAACACCATATCGGGGATGCGGTTTAGGGGGTGCGGGGAAAGGGTGAGGGGAGGCTACCCCTCACTCTCTCCCCTCATGTGATTGGTCAGTCTTTTTTTATTTTTATTTTTTCAATTTTTTTAATATTAATTATATATATATATATATATATATATATATATTATAAAAAAGTTATAAAAAAATATATTAAAATTCATGGTTTTAAATCTCTACAAAACGAGTGTAATATTTAGACCGCAGGGTAGGGTCACCTTTCATCTTTCATTTTTTGAATGTCACATCAGCTTTCTCTCACTCCCTTTTACTCACCAAAAGACAGGAAATGATCATCTTTCACTGTCTTTCACTTTTATTTTATTTTTTAAATAAAAATAATTGATTTTTAAGATTTATAATTCAAAAAGTAAATATAATTTCTTAAAAATGATTAATAAACACAAAAATTAATTAAAATAAAAATACCTCATTACTTTAGAAAAAATGATACATTAAAAAAATATTTTAAAAAAAAACTAGAAAACAACTAATATAAAAACAAACATAACCTAGATTTAAAAAAATGACCTAAAAAATATAATTAAGAATTACATAATATCCAAATTTCAAATATATATATATATATATATATATATATATATATATATATATATATATATATATATATATGTGTGTGTGTGTGTGTGTATGTGTGTGTGTGTCACTCGGAATCGTCGTCCTCGGCATCGTCATCATTATTTGAATCCTCACCCGAATCTTCGATGAACATATCCGAAACTACATCTGATTCGTCAGACAAATCATCGTGCCAATACTTTGTATGGGGCTGTATGTGAGCACTATAAACGTTCTCCACCAAATTTTCACGAAGGGCATAATGAATTTCGCGATCATGTACTTCTCTTTTATTTGCCCTATACTATTGCGTACCAACGGCTACTCCTTCGACATTTGGCAAAACTTCGTTTTCGTTGTATCGGCATATCGTTATTCCTTCGTCTTCTAAAATCATATTATGTAATATGATGTACGTGTACATTATGTGTTGCAAGAATTTCACTTCATATGATTGTGCCCCAACTTGTAGTACATGTCAATGCCTCTTGAGTACATCAAATGTTCGCTCCACGTCCTTCGTAGTTGACTCTTGTGCCTGTTTAAACTTTTTTATTTTTTCGTCGTTCGGACATGTGAACGATTTAACAAGAAAAAGATAAGGTAGGATATATCCCAACAGTAAGATCGTACACACGCTTATATGCTACCCTATTTGCTTGAAAATGTAACATTGTGCGACTTTCCAAGGTAGATGTCGTTGAATACCGGTGACTGGTCTAGAACATTGATGTCGTTGTTTGCACCAACTGGACCAAAGAATGCATGTCATATCTAAAGATCATGTGATGTGATTGCTTCAAAAACAATTTTCGACTCGATGTGGTCCCTTCGCATGTATTGACCACGTCATGTGTTAGGGCACGATGCCCAAGACCAATACATGCAATCGATACTACCTAGCATTCCCGGGAACCCATGCTTACTTTCATGCACCGTATACAATTAGTGGACATTGTTGATGGTTGGTATGCGGAAATATTGTTGCTTATAAACCAAAGTAATAGCTTTCACGAACTTGTACACACTTTTTTGTGTGGTACGCTCGGACATCCTCAAATACTCGTCTCATTTTTCTGTGCCCATGCCATATGCTAACTGATGAATTGAGGCCGTGTATTTTTGAATAAGAGAGAAACCTTTTCTGCGTCTCGCATCCCGCTTCCATTGGAAATATGGAAAACGGACTTCCAAATCGCCAACAATATGTAAAAATAACTAATTCCTCATCCGGAACCGCCGTCGAAACTTTTCAGCGTACACTGCGCCATCTACAAAATAGTCTTATATAAGACGATTGTTTCCGGCTTCGCGATTTCTCTGCAACTGCGGCTTTCTTGTCTGAGGTCATGAACATGAACTTTGACCTTGTGGGTTTCGGAAATACGCCACCGTTTTTGCCATGACGGAACCGACAAATAATGCCTCTTCTTAAACCGTCGAATCGGAGGACAGAGATGACGACATTGTGTTTTAGTGGGTTTATGAAGTGTTCTATCTATGATAACGAATGCGGAATATGAAATGATTTAGTGAATCATGCAAGAATCATGAACACGAAGAACACAAGGATGTAAATAATTTTGTTTTAAGCTCTCATTAGTCTAGAAAGTATTGAAAAGTGGGTCATGCAATATTTCTCTCTCTAGACTAATCTCTCACAAGTTCTTACATAAAATGAGTGTCACTCACTTCCTATATAAAGGAATGACAACTCATTACACACAAACAAAATGGTAAGCTACTAGAAGCATCCAAGCATGAATTTGCATCCTAACATTCTCCCCTTCAAAGTTAGGATTGAATGTCCCCGCTTCAATATCCAACGAGCTCCAAGTGATAAGTCCCAAATCCCCCTCAAATTGATATCGATCTTCAAAAATCGCTTTGAAATGAAGTAACTCGAATACCCGTTTCATATTTCTCCCGCTTTTTATAAAGAAAAATGATTATAAAACGGAAAGGGTATGAGAAATTCCCGATGAATGCACCATATAAAAAACCCTCTTGATGTGTGTCAAAAAAATATACCGCAAAGATCTTGCACGAAAAACAATCAGGAAAAGTCAAAGCAAAAATTTCCAAAAATTTTGAAAATTCCGACTTTTGATGAAAGTTTGCAAGTAATTCGAAATTTCAGGTAAAAACTACCAATATCAGACTTCTGCAGGACCCATTGCGCCCAAAACAGCCTAAGATGTGAAACTTTACCCCAATTGCGGAAGTGGGCATAAAGTGTTAATTCGCATTAACTGCAGGGGCCTATTTCGAATATATTCCCATTTCTCAGAATTTTCAGCCCAATGTCGAAACTGGGTAAATTCTGCCCATTTGCTGAAACTTCAGGTGTTTGTAATGAAATTCAGCAATTAACACTATTTTTCACGGTTGTTGTCCCCATTTCGAAACCGGGTGAAAATTGTCACTTCTATGAAAATTGAGGGATTCGAATCGACATGTTTTGTTTCTTCTCCACTACTCTTCGAAATCAGATACGTTTCAGTTCTTCGAAATCAGATAGGTTTCAATGACCTTTGACCAAAGCAAATTGATACCCATTTCGAACCTTCGTAATCAAACCTTCCTAGTCAAATAACCTTCGATCCTTTGTACTAAACTTTCGAACCAACTTCAAGTCACATCGAGTGTCGATTATGCACCCCAAACCTTCGATGTCGACATAACCATTCAACCAACATCAGTCGAAATACATTCGATTCCAAGTGAGGAAATCTCGACCTCCAGGTATTCAACTATCAAATTGAGCAACCTTGATATCTCTTTAACCCATCAGACCTTCAAAACACAATCTCTAATTCAACTTTCTATTTCTAATTCAATTTTCGATGTCTTCGTCCCCAGATCATCTCGTTCCCAAAATTCCTTATTCCCTCAAAACGATATCCAACACAAGACTGTGAAAGCATTCGACCTCCAACACAAATTCACAATGTTGACTCCAACCTATAAATTGAAATCGACTCCTCTCAATTCAAACATCTCAATCCAAAATTGAACCAATCGAAATCAAATACGATATCAATCAAATGCATTCGATCCAAATACTCCATATCAGTCGAAATCACAAAATACAAATCGAACGAATCCAATATCCTTGTTCGACTTAGATTCAACACCTATCACCAATTCGAAATCGATTTCAATGCTAAGCAAAATCATTCGACTCCAATGTTCTCCCAGTACATAAACAAACTGATTTTCGACTCAAAATACTTTGGATTCGACTCCAATCCAAAACACATTTCGATTCTAGCTTTTCTCGATTCGAAGTTTTGAACTAATGATCTCATATGAACATTCCAAAATCAAAATCGATTTCAAGCAATATCATCAAAAATCGACTTCCAACGAACTCAAGAACACAGACAAATTTGAAATCGTTTCCAGACCACATCGAAAATTGACTCCTTTCGACTCTAAGACTACTTTCAACTTGATTCGAGGACAAGAACAACAACATCAGGTTGATTTTAACACAACAAAACATCGATTTCGACTCCAAAAATTCTTTCACGTATCGAGTTTGAATAGAGAGTAAACCATCGATTTTGACTTTTAGGTTGACTGTTCTTCATCAATTTTTCAATAATTCTCATAACAATAACTCGATTATCAGATATGTGTAAACAAACTGGGCTTAAGATTTAGTTCTATTGAACAGTAATGAAGATTTGAGATTTGGGACCAGTAGAATGGATTGATGAACAGTGCATTTCAAAAGAGTTTACTTTTGATTTTTGGTTAAATCAAAAAACGATTGGGCTTGAATAAATATTTGCCAAAAACAAAAAAATGATTTCGAAATTAAGAAAAATTGTGAGAATATGAATTTGATTTTTGGATTGATCTAAACAAAAAAACTAATTGGATCAAGAATGGGATTAAAACGAAATAAATCTAACGAATCAAAACGATCAAAAATAAAAAATGAAACGCACGAATCAAAATTAAAATTGAATTTCAATAAAACATGGATCGTTCTTCATTGGATCATCAAAAATCAAGAACGTTTTGGAATCCATTTAAGAATGTGAGAAATCTTCTTGACGATTATTTTTCCGTTTGCAACACACGAATCAATCATTGATGACTGTAATACCCTTAGGGTATTAATTTTCTATTTTTCTTTCATTTTTTTAAATCTAAAACTTATTTATTTATTTTAACATTAAAAATGAGAAGGGCTCTCTCTCTCTCTCTCTCTCTCTCTCACTGATGAACCTGCTTCAACACACACATATTGATGATGAACATATAAATCGACACCACCAGACCATCGATTTAATAAAAATATTTATTCTCAATTCACTCAAAAACTACCAAGACCTTGAGTAATTATGATGGAGAAAACAAAATCATGACTAAACCTTTTCAACACACACATACACTGATTCAGTGATTTAGGGAAAAAAAAAAACAATTCATATATGAACCCAAACCAACACATCCCGCAATTGACCAAATTAGAAGATAAAATCATGTCTAAACCCACACCAACACATCTAGTGATCAATGGAAATTTTTTCATGGATGATAACAAAGGAGGAGAAGATTAAACCTATTGATAGACATGGGAGATGATGGGTACACAAAATCAACGACAAAATAAGCAATTGATCAAATTAGAAATCAATTCGTCGCCCCCTAACCCGCTTCATCTCCCTCGTCTAACCCCTATCCCCTACAATTTACCACCGTAACCCACCTCCTCTAGCAAACCAACCCCACCAGCCACCATCGCCACCTTCTGCTATGGAAACCTCTACCAACATTCAGTTTTGGGGTTTATTGAAGAGATTCATCACTTGATTCAGTTTTGGACCTTCTCTACTCGTTTCTTAGATGTCAATTTTGTCGAGAATGAAAGATGGAGAAACACAACTTATTTAGTTTGCTCCTGTAGGAAAAAGGCAACAACACCATTGATGAACGCACCAAAGCTTAACTGATGGTGATAGGGTTTCGATTTTGTCAAGAAGATGATCAGAATAGGGTTTTCGGATGGTATCGACTATGAGAATGATGAAGGTGGGCGTTGATTTGTGGTAGCTGGAAGGAGGAACGATGGTGAGTAGCTGATGGTGGGTTTTGAAGAAGATGATGTATCTTCTAGGTATTAAAACGAGAGAGAGAGAGAGAGATGAGCCCTCTTATTTTTTAATTATTAAAATGAATAAATAATTATTAAACTTTAAAAAAATGAATTTAAATATAAAAAATAAATACCCAAGGGTGTAAAAGTCATTTCTGTTTACCGAGGGACCAAATCTACGACGAAACTAGCTCAAAATGACCGTGAAGCCTAAAAAGTCGAGGTTTGGACTAAACCTCAGAAAACATACATATCATAAGGACCATTTTTGAAATTTTGTCGTTAGAAAAACGAAAAGAAAAAAAAAAGTTTTCATCCAATTAGGTGAAGAGAGAGGAGGCGGGGTAGCCTCCCCTCACTCCGAAACCGCACCTCCGATATTATGTTCCGAGGTGCGGTTCCCCTTCCCGCTCGATACACTTGGCCTTGTAGTATCATAAGATTTTAAAATAAAAAGTAATCTTGAGACTAGGGGTGACAAAAAACCGCACCGCAACTAAAATTAACCGCATAAACCGCAACCGCAATAAAAACCGATGGCGAGTTTTTTGTTTTTCAAAAACCGCAAATTTGCGGGGCGGTGCGGTTATTAGTTTTCAAAAACCGCACCGCACCGCATATATTATATAACTTTTTTATTAATAATTAATATATTAAATATTAAAAATAAGACGAATTTAATGGATGAAAAAATGATAAAATTTAATAAGACAAAAGTGTTGGTTTTTTCTTATATTTAACTTTGGAAAATGATGAAATTTGACAATTTATAGATATTTATTGTTAATTATTAGCGATCTGACGTTTTTAAGATATTAGTTGTTTGTAATTTAAGTAATTGTCTTATTCCATATGATTTTTTTATTATTACAAGTAATAGGTTTAAATTATTAAAATTGTTTGAACTCTAAACCGCAGTTAAAAACCAAACAAAATAATCACACCAAATTCATGCGGTTAATAACCGAAACACAAAAAAAAACAAAATCGCACCGCAAAAATAGCCGCGTAAACGCACCGCAAAAATAACCGCACCAAACGGTTTTGAAATGAATTAACCGCATTTACGATTAGTAGTGAAGTTTTGACCAATAACCGCACCGAACCACCGAACCGTGCAAACTCCTAATATTTGACCACCATAATTTGGACGAAGGAAAAATATTTTTCTTATCAAACTGCAAAATGCCAAATTGTCAATACATACACAAACTTCATCATACCAGTAGCTTCTATATCTTTAATACCACAAAGTCCATCGCCATCTCCGTCGAATCACCACCCTTCCATATCATCGCATCCATGGCGCCAGTTACTAGTGAACACGGCTACGATCGTCTATCAGAAGTGAAAAAATTCGACGAATCAAAAATCGGCGTAAAGGGATTAGTAGATTCCGGCGTCACCACCATCCCCAGCTTCTTCCACCAACCACCGGAGAATCTCCCTGGTCCAAAACCTAAAAACCAACCGAAATTAACCGTGCCTGTCATCGACTTATCTGCAGAAAGATCAACCGTTGTTGAAGAAATTCGACGATCAGCTTCCACACTAGGGTTTTTCCAGATCGTCAATCATAGCATTCCAACAACGCTAATCGATTCTGTTCTTAATGGTCTGAAGAGTTTCTTTGAGCAACCGACGGAGTATAAGATGCAATTCTATCACAGAGAAGCAGGGAAAGGAGCAGCTTATTCTACCAATTTTGACTTGTACCAGTCAAAAGCTGCGAGCTGGAGAGACACGCTTCAGGTTAGATCCAAGCGATTCTTACAGTAATCAACTTGATTCTATAACGCTTATGATTATTCAGGTGAGGATGGCGCCCGTAGAACCGGATTGGGATGCGGTGCCGGAAATGTGTAGGGCGGCACTGAAGGAGTGGGACAAGGCGGCGGTGGGGTTAGCAGAAGAATTGATGTCGATTTTATGCCAAGGATTGGGAGTAAAGAGCGACAGGTTAAAGGAGTTATCATTTTTGGAAGCAAGGGTAGATGCGTCCCATTATTATCCCCGGTGCCCACAGCCAGATCTCACGGTGGGGCTCACCGCCCACACCGATCCCGGCGCACTAACCGTCCTGGTGCAGAACGAGGTCGGTGGGTTGTTGCAGGTCAAGTGTGGTGACGACTGGGCTGACGTCGAGGCAGTTCCCGGCGCCGTTGTTATCAACATCGGCGATCTGCTTCAGGTACGTTTGTTTTATATATAAATTAATCGGAATCGTATATAAAAATTGTATTAATTTATGGCATAGATGATGTCTAATGATGAATACAAAAGCGTGGAACATCGAGTATTGGCAAACCCTGTTGAAGGTGCACGTGTCTCTCTTGCCGTGTTTTTCAATCCAAGCAACCGAGAGGGCCTGTATGGGCCGTTCCCGGAGGTGATATCTGCTGAGAAACCGGCGGTTTACAAGGAATTTACATATGCAGATTACATCGGAAGATTTTTCAGGAAGGAGCTTGACGGAAAGACGTTGACCAATTTCTACAGAATCGATAACAAAACAGGCTGAAGGCTGATGTAATAGTAAAATATGGATTGTTGTATTCGTATTCACTATTCAATATTTAAATGTTGTATAGAATAGAACAAAACACAGTGATACATGTATGTATACTTGTGATATGAAAAATTGCTTTCATCTTTTGATCGATCCAAATCCAACTATCTGAATGCTTTTGGGCGTTTATGATCGCATTTCAAGCATGCCGTGTTTCTCCTGAAGTTTATGTAGTTGCATCTGCAAAACGAATGTGAGAACCAAAAGTTGGCCTAAACAAGGGAGAATTTTTATCATCTTTGTTGGCATAAAGACCACATCATAATTAGTTAATTACCAAGACAAACTCAGAACCTAGTAAACTTGATTTAGTGAAAATGAATTTTTTTCTTTTTTAATGAAAATTATGTATTATGAAGGGTCAAATGCAAGAATAGCAACGTACGCATAAACATGTTTATGAAAACATATCTTTTTTATAACAAGATTATCTTGTAACTTGGAAAATCTACAGGATTGATTAATCAGTAAAACGATTCCCCAAAACGGGTGGTGTCCTTTCACCAAATTGACCCTTTCGAACATCTATCACAATATAAACATTTTCTAAAATAGACTTTTACCAATTTGTTTTATGAATGGACATCACTATTATAAACTTAGAAAAAATCGCATTTGTTTCTCTTTTTGCAATAAGACATCATTAAAAAGAAGAAATCGGCAAAAAGATAGTTAACAAACTTTATTTTGCAACATAGATGGTGGTTTTGTGATGTTTGTTCACAGTGTGATCATTTGGTGAGACAAGTATGATCTCTTAAGAGTAATAATAAAAAATAAAAATAGATACAATGCTATAAACTGGTTGGTAGATAATTTAAAGTATAAGGACTTGATGAAAAAAAAATACTAAAGTGCTAGATGTGTAGTAGAATTGTAGAAATGAAAATAGAATACGCTATGACACACAAATAAAATCATATAGATAATCACAAAAATGTACATCTAATATTTTGACTGTCTTTTATACATAGAGCCAAAATGTTGGTCAGTTTCAATATATTTTCGAGTTTTGAAATTTCTAACAGAAACCGACCACTAAATTAAAATCCATAATTAAAACTTTGAAGTATGTTTTATTATTATGATATTTTAGTGAACTTTGAACTGTAAAGTGCACGAATTTTTAAAGTAACTAACGTATTTTGATTGAAATTTTATTCTTTGAAGTGTATGATTTTTAGATTATTCATCGTATATTAGGTTGGTTGTAATTGGATGAAAACTGGATCATGAATATGCTAATAAGCATTCACTTAATCTTACATTTTGTAGAAAAGGGTATTATGGGAAATCACAAAAATAAGAGCATCTTTTGGTGGGAGGGGTATTTTGGGTATTTTTTTCTATTTAGTTTGTTGCAACAATGATTATAAGAGGGTAGTGAGAGTGCAGGTATCATCATCTATCTTTTGTGAAAATCTAGTCTTGGTACCTTTTGGGATAGTGGCTTCTCGAATATGCCAAATTATCCTTGTTCTTAATCATTACAATACTACTGAGTGAATATCCAATCTGTTTTCTGTGTTGCATATTGAATTATTGTGTTTTCATATTAAGAATTGAGTGAGTTCATAGCAGAATACTTTCAAAATAGAATTTTTTTTTTTTTTTTAAGGTTTCTTGTGTGGTGGATATAAATTCGTTTAATATTTGTCAAAACATGAAATGCTACATGGAAAATTGTATTTACGTAATTAACCCTAAATAAAAAGTATGTCGCTATTTCTTGCATTTAACAATTAACACTAGTATGAACTAAAAAATGCTGGTTTAAGTGGGACTCGGTCAAGGAAGTATTATATGGAGTTTGGAAAAGGGAAGAACTCACGAGTCACACTCCCATTCCCCTGGATTGAGTTGTCTCTTTGGTGGGTTTGTATGGCACTGCAAACATCTTGTGTTCTTGGCAAAATTTAGAAAATTGCATCTGTTTATCGAATAACATCAACTTAAACACAAAAATGAGAAATCAAGATTTACCTCTAAAAATCAAATACTAAGAATTACAAAAGTTAGTATACCTTTTACATAGCCAATCTCCCCTTTTCAGCTCAACCAGATCCCGATTGTCTCCTGATGTTTCTTGTCTTTCACGGACTTCACAACTATTTTTTGTATTTCTCTGAACAGATGGAACACGTTTTGAAGGATCAAAATCAAGTTCTTCCTTGCTATACTTCACCATATCTCTGATTAAACTTCTGATTGCTTCCTCAAACCTTTTGTTCATAAAAGGTTCATTATCTGGTGAATCATTGAGATGATGAAGGCCATAGGTGACTACAAAACGCATCACATCAACAGTCCGACCACCTTCATCTTCACGTGGCTTCACATATGCTCTCTCACAGTTTCCCCTCAAAATGCAACTGCTGCAAACCTGTTAAATCGTTTGTTATTTTTGTATATTTTGTTAAATATAAACAAAGATTCACACGTACATTTCCTTCGTCAATACCCATGTGTGCCCTTAGCCGTTTGCCAGAGTTCACAACTTTCCGATCTATGCTGGGGCAGCCAGATCCGGCAACCGCGTGTATGTCCCCTCTCGTGAAGTAACTGAATCACAAAGCCGTGATAAGTGGATGAGTAATGGAGAAATTTGAGAGGATATTATCATTCAAGAGGTGGAGAAGTTTCACAGAGGATTATTGTCAAACAGGTGGTGTGCTTCAGCTCAGAAGCGTCGTAAATTAAAAACAAATGAAGAACAATGTTATATACCTCATGAGATCAGGCCGATCACGAGCGAAGTTAAGACAAGCGGTTCGAATTTGATTACAACCCTTCCCATGGATCAACTCTCCACTTCGAAATGGATTCCCGACGACATCGAAGTACCCGTTTTTCATCAACTTCTGCATCAACCCAACCCATTCCGGCCAGTGAGATGAAATCACAATACTCGAGGTTTCAGCGTCAACTGGTTCTGCGATTTTCGGTGTATCTTGTGATGGTTTTTTAATGGGGTTTGATGACGGGAGGTCTGCACATTCATCCAATATGAAATCTATGGCCGGATTGGAGATTTGGGTTTCCTTGAGTGTTTGGAAATGAGAAATTGGAATCATTGATTTGGGGTTTCTGGGTGATGATTTTAGGGTTTGACAGAGATGCTTAAGCATCTTTTAGTCTTTTACAAGCGATTGATCAAAGTTTTGTTTGGCGGGAAAATTAGGTCACTTATTCATTGGTATTGAGCAAAATCAAGAACAGAACTACAAAGTAGTTCTTTTTCAAATAAATAAATAAATAAAGTAAAGACAAAAGTCATTATTATCTACTCATTTTTTTTTTTTTTGGCAAATTATTGGTAACGTCCTCTAAAGGTTGGAGGAGTGGGGTGTGGTTTGGCGGCATTCATTGCCCGTTTGCCACCGTGTTAAGGAACACTGCCCCCTTATACGGTCTTGGGTGCAGTCTAGTCGTACCTCAACCTCAGTAGTAAATGGTCGCGATGGTCGCGTTTTCTGATTGGTATTAAAGATTTTGATCATTTGAATGGTTTAAAATCTCGAAGTTACTTTTTTTTTTAATTTTTTATATAACCTATTTTTTTATTTTACCAAACCTCCTTCAAATTTTTTATCTTTCACCATCTTTTTTCTAAGTTTTTAATCATTTGATGTGTTTTTTTTAAGTTTGTAGGAATAAGATTTCTAGTTTTTTTTTCTAAGTTTGTAGATTTTTTTTTTAATGTTATGTTATGTTATGTTTTTTTAAGTAATGTAATGGGTTTTAATTTTTAAGTAAAGGATGTTATGTTTTTATTAAAATTACAGTTTTTATTTAAATTAAATTTATAATAATAATAATAATAAAGTGTTGCACCATCCTTGTTAAACAACTAGATATCGTATATGTCCAAGCTAAACTTTAAATGTCATATTTATCCTTGTTAATGTTTTAAAATATTTACCAAAATCGTTTTTTAAATAGTTTTTATTATTTAATAATATTTTTTAATAATATTTTTAATAATATTTTTTATAATTTTAAATCATTAAAACTAAAAAAATAACTAAATATACGATAATACCCTTCCTTTTTAAATAGAAGGAATCATTCAGAGAGGTTTTATTGCTCTAGTCCTTGTTTGATATCTAAAGTGATATTTATGCATATTTATGAATCCTATATTCAAAATCATTTGCCTTGACTATGCATTTTGCCTTTTCATTTTAGACACTTAAGCTATGCTTTTTGAAAGCCCTCATATGATGAGCTTGTCAAATATGGCGTACTTCTCTGTTCACATTCCATTCACTAAGCAAGGTAATCATAACTTTGAAGGTTTTTTTTTAATTGTATTCTACTTTTTATTGGATGATGAATCCGGATAATTATATTCTTAAGGGTATAGATTACTAATTAACAAATAAAAACATAAAATTACCTCATAATTATTAGATTGCAACAAAAAATTAGCAGAATGCCAAAAAAAGAAGACTCGATTAGGGTTACATATGAACGATCATGCTAAAAAATCTTGAAGGCAAGGGTATTATGGTCCATTTGGCTACTTTTTATTTTTAATGATTTTAAAATATAAAAATGGATTTTTAAATAATAAAAATTGCTTAAAAATAGATTTTGGTAAATACGATATTTTAAAACATAAAGAATGACAAATATGATATTTAGAGTTTATGTTGGGCAAATACAATATTTAGACGTTTAACAAAGATATATAGGAAATTCTCCCTTTTTCCAATGCTCACCATTTACTCGGTTGCCTCTACATATATGACATGTCATGACACAATACTATTTGGTTATATAATGCTGACATGATATAATGACATGTCACATTTAAAAAAAAATATACAAAAGACACTATTTTTCTTTATTTAGTTGCTAGTTTATTTCTACACCACTTTTTCATTTATTTCATTGCTAGTTTATTTCTACACCATTTTGTTCATTTATTTCGTTGCTAGTTTATTCAACCTTATTATTAGAGGTAACTTGAAAAGAAATATATCTGACCATGTAAGGATCTATAATTAACAATTGACTCTAACTTGAAATTTCTTGCACAATTGTGCTCAATGATAAGGGACTTGATTTGGAATGAGTGCTCATCACTCATCTATGACGCCGGCTGCCTAAATGTGCATTGACCATCACAATACTTAACCAATAACCTTTTACTGTCATTTTTTTCAAAGTACAATTGATACCCATTTGCTACAGCATAATTACAAAGCATGAATTTCAATTGTTTAGGGTTGGTGAACCTCATACCTAGAATTGGCCACAGCTTCTTCCAAGATATGTCTTCATTAAACATTGATTTTCCTTTTACATCTGGGACATTCTCATCTTCATCATCTTTTGGATCACCTTCTGTGGCATCCTCATTTCCATTTGCCTGACTTACTCCTTCATATATTACTCCTTCCATGTTGCTATGTTGTGGACTCGTGAAGTCAGTTAGGTCAATACCTTCTTCCCCTTCGATTAACATGTTTGACTTCACAGAACAATTATCCTCATTTTCATTTTCCTTAGTTACATGCACAGTAGTACCAAAATGATCTATGTAAACAGGCATATGTACTCCACATCGATAAGCAATTTCTATAAATTCTTGATATTGAAGTTCAATAGAAATCAATGTTAAACCTTCTGGGATTTGTAAATCAGGTTGACACTAATAAAGTTTCTCACACTTCTCTTGTGTGAATCGTTCAAGAAAACTCACAAACTCATTATATAACATACTAACAAAATCGATGTTCTCGAACACATGATGAACACCATCATAATAGCAAAAAGGTTTGTTGATGAAAATACCTTGGAAATGAACTTTGATTGAGAAGAATATAGCCATCGATCTTCAGTTACTATGGTGGGACGAGGGTTTCTTCAATGAGGAGGATGGGTTTCTTCAATGAGGGGGGAGGGGATTGTATAACGCAAACGGTTTATTTAAAACAAATTAATATAAATGTACTACACGTGGCCATTTCATTAAATGACCTGGCATCGACATTTTCCTTCGTGGCTTGTATATTACCTTTCAACCCGGTAAAAGGTAACATAAGGGTATTTTAAAACAAGGAAATGAGAGTTTATTCATTTAATGTGCAAAAAAAAATAGTTTAGTGACCTTTTAAAACAAACACGATAAGTTTGATGGACTACTATGACATTTGTCCAATACTAATAGAAAATGATGTTTCACTACACAAACATATAAAGATTCATAAGATTTGGAAACTAAATTTACCCTGATGCATTTGTGCTAGCTATTTCATAATATTTACTTGAGAAATTAAATACATAAAAAACTTATCTGAAAATCAAGGAAGCTGGATAAGTTTAAACATGATATGCATAACTTTAAAGTAAAACATATACACATATCCATTACCCATCGTTTTCCCAATTACCTGCATGTAAACTCAAAAAAATAAATCAAAGTCTTACACCTTGAAGAAAATGTTGTTTACAATAATAAAAAATCTTTTATTTTGGTTATCTTTAGACAACTAGACTAAACATTGGTTATTGTTTTTGACAAAATTCATCAAAAATAGAGAACACATATAAATATATTGACAAATTAATAAATCAAAATCATAACCCTTATTAAAATGAAACACCAATGTTTATGCAAATCAAACTCAAAACCTAAATTATGTCAAAACAAATCCTAAATTGAATTCAAAGATCAAGATTGTAATTTGATATCATAAAACATATTCAAACTCTTATTTCATAAAGATACTTTATAAGAGAAAAGAGAAATAGAGCATCATAAGTTCATAACTATATGTATTGAAAAGTAACTACATTCAAACACTATAAAATTCCTTCTATATAGATTACAAACATTAACACATTCAGAAACTGATGACTATTTGTGATTTTTTTACATCTAGAAATAAAAAATGAGTCATATCATATGCGAACACTCAGCAATTAGAATGGAAGCTTACATATCAATGCACAACACTCAACAGCACTAGTGGAATCAACCATTGACTAAACCTACAAATTTTGTATGACCGAATGACACGTGACACGAATTCATGAGCATGAGATGTCTAGAAAAAGTATTGAATTGACGTCATGGCACGTCACACAAATCCCAACACGTCATTGCATCTTCAAATATGGAAAACATATTTGACCGCTCATGTTTGACTTCCCTTTTGACTAAACATTGACCTCAAGATTCGAGTTTTAAGTTGCATGTATTTGAATCATTATATGGTTTGGTCTAGTCTAAAAGTTAGAAACTAAATCCTTTATACTTTACAACATTCAAAATAAGTTATTTTAATTTCTAGGTTTTTATTTTCTAAAAAAATCAATCGTGTATCTAATTAATGGTTGAGATTAAACATATTTAGATCTAATGGAGAATTTATATGTGTACGAAGGATGTCCATAGAAATCCCTTGGTTTCGTAAAACATTTTTTCATGAGCCTCTTCCTATTGAGATCAACGATATAGTAGGAGATCATTTCATCCAACCTATAACCATCATTCACGAAGATGTGACTACTCGTATGTACAATTTGAAAGACTCTCCATAGGACCCAAAAAGACCCTTGAAAACATAATAAGGTTTCCGTGTCTCTTTTTTATAATCCTTCGTAGATTAACCTTTCACGTGATGGAGTATCAAACAAGAGAAAAAAAATTCATTGCATGTTTTTTGGTGCACAATAATGGATTATATGGGAAAATATTATATAATATGTTATTAAAACTTTGTTATAAATAAAATTGATCTATTGTTATTATTATGTGAATTACGATTATATGATTATATATTGTATTCTACTAATTGATGTTAGAAGAATACTGGTGATAACATTGTCATATGATTATATCAAAGAGAAATTACAAGGGTTCTCAGAGAAAAGCATAAAGACTACAAGGAATAAAGCGGATATAAATAGTAGCTAGACAGAAACCCTAATGGGCTAAAAACAAAAAGGGCCCATAAACAAGCGGGCTAATAATATAGACTAACATCACCCCTCAAACTCACAATGCCGCAGCAATAAGCATTGAGAATTTGTCACATAAGAACCGAAACCAAGAAGCCGATAAAGCTTTCGTAAAAATATCCGCAAGCTGCAAAGTTGATGAAACAAATGGAAGCGAAATGGTCCCAAGCTGCAGATGATGACGAGTAAAATGACAATCAATCTCAATGTGTTTCGTCCGCTCATGAAAAACAGAATTCTTCGCAATTTGTATCGCACTTTTATTATCACAATTCAAGGGAGTAGGTGAAGAAATGTAAACTCCCATATCCACAAGCAGCCACCGTAACCAGATAATCTCGCATGTAGTTACAGCCATAGCACGATATTCAGCCTCCGTGGAAGATCTAGAGACAACATCCTGTTTCTTGCTCTTCCATGAAATAAGAGACTCTCCAAGAAATACACAAAATCCAGTGGTAGACTTACGATCATGACGATCACCATCCCAATCAGCATCACTATAGGCACGTAACTCAAGAGAAGACGTCGAGGGAAACAAGAGAGTCTGAAACTGAGTGCCACGAAGATATCTCAGAATACGAAGAACAGCTCCCCAATGAACAGAGGTAGGTGCAGTAACAAACTGACTGACAATATGAACAGCATGAGCAATATCTGGACGAGTGACTGTGAGATAAACCAAACTTCCAACCACAGTACGATAAAGATTCGGATCAGACAAAGGAACACCATCAGTAGGAGAGTATCGAGCTGTGACAACCCGAAACTTTGTCCGTTTCCGTTACGCGAGTTTCGTTAATAAAATCTCGAATTTGTTAACTTTTCCGTCAAACTTCTTGGTTTTGAAAATAATCTAGTTATGTATACAATTAAATTATTTACGAGTCGGAACCAAAAATCGGGCAGAAACCCGAATATCTCGAGAAAAAAAATCAAATCAAGCATTTGCGGTCTAAATGAGATTACGACCGTAAACGTGTTTACGGTCGTAAACTTGTTTACGACCGTAAACCTGTTTACGGTCAGTGAAGAGTGGACCCCCCACAACACCCCTATAAATACGATGCCTCCACCTTCATTAGAACATTTCTGGTCAAATACTCTCTCCTTCTCTCTCTCTAAGAACCTTAACCGTAAACACTCAAAACGCCTTCAAACTTCAGAAATCATCGAGAAACCACGTTTGGGTCACTTTGGAACGTCTCAGGGCACTCATCTCTTCGAAATCAGCACCCAGCTCTAGTGTTCTTGAGTTTACGGTCAGCCTTCAGAAACCGTAAACTCTGTTCTTGAGTTTACGGTCCGAACCTTCAGAAACCGTAAACTCTGTTCTTGAAGTTTACGGTCCAACCTTCAAAAACTGTAAACTCTGTTCTTGAGTTTACGGTCCAAGCCTTCAAGAACCGTAAACTCCTCTTCGACCGTAAACACCTTTTAAGTGGTGTTTTTGACTGAAAACTCACCTTCTTCGATTCGATCAAGTCCCTGTAACATTCCTCAACCGAATTCTAGTGTACCTCTAACACGTTATCTAACGAAATCGCTAATTTAGATACATATACGTATTTATTTTATAATAGGATTCCGTTAAGTGTCGCGTGCAACAACTCGAGGATCTTCATTTCAGTCAACGATTTCACAACAAGAACTGTGAGTTCATACCCCTACATTTTCCGTATTTTTTTAATGTTTTCAGGGGGGAATACAAGCTAATCATAAATGTTTTCAAAACTTATACAAATCTCATACTTTAACCCTTTTGTACTATGTTGAGCATAAGGGACGCTTTCACAAAAATTTGCATAGTTTTCCGGACACGCTATTCACTATACATGCAAACTATAATCGGTATAGTTTGGGATTTTTCTAAACATCACGAGTACAGAAACTTTCACTATTAAACATATGCACGAAGACAGAAATAGGTTACAGTTACATCACCACTTTATCATGGTTTTTCATAACTGTAATTATCATTATATACGGTATACATTCGGATTTTCACTACGGTAGAACGCTACTACACTACATGTAAACTAGATTGTACGATACTGTGAGGCGCTACTTCACTATTGTACCCTTAGGTGTACAGGGATAAATCCTACCACTGTATAACCAGAGTCTCCTGGAGGGAGAGCGTGACATTTGTGAATAGATCTATTCGAGACTGACAATCCCACATCTGGACTGCTAGCTACAGTTAGGCGGGCACGCCTGAGATGTACAAATGTCATTTAACTCGACGCCTGAAGAACGTTGGAAATGTCTCTAGTCATATCAAGAATGGTTATACGACTCACAATATGTATAAATCACTTTTAGTTTACAACTTAACACTCTTCAACAGTTCTATTTTTTTTTTACTAAATAGAACTGATACACACTACGTATTCTGGCTAAGGCCAGGGTTTTTCAAACAGAACCGATTATGCAATGGTTTCACATGCAAAATACTTACACTTCATGATTAGTTTTAGCTAGTCACATGAGGTAGTATTTTTGCATATCACTACAGATTTCAGTAACGAACATTCATGGTTTTACACGAAATCGATAACGCTACCTTTTCACTAAAGAAAATATCGAATTTTCTTGGAAACATACAGATATTCATGGTTTGTTACAGAACTGATAACACTACATTTTCACTAAGGAAAATATCGGATTTTCTTGAAACTATACAAATATTTTCTGAACTCATCAACGATTTTCACTACAAACCACCGCTTATGAACTCACCAGCTTTATGCTGATACTCTTTTAAACTGTTTGTATTCTCAGGAAATCAGTAGACAGGTACATGCTGGGTTTTTGAAGAGTTGAAGCAATAAGAGTTAAATGTTTATATTCATACAAGTTATATGATGTAATTCAATCCAGTTTCAGAATTGATGTAAACATTTTTACTTAAGTATTCACTGTAATGGTTGTGTTGCTGTGATTGCTGTTATTCATTGGTTGTGATGCTATACATGACGTCCTCCGCCCCGGAACATTTCTGCCATCGGTTTCGGGGTGTGACAGATTGGTATCAGAGCCCTTGTTTATAGCGAACTAGTATACCGAACCTTACGTGGTATACAACTATAAACACTAAGGGGCCTAAGTGCTCTACGCTAAAAGTATACTTTCAAAATATAAAGTATTTTTATAAAAGTATACGGGCATGCATACATAACAAAATTCGTGTCGTTAGTAGAACAGAACAAAAGTATTTGGATGCTGGAACACTGCGGTTAAACCTGGGCAATTATGTAATCATGTCTAGGGTGAATATAGCCTGATCAACTATATTAAGTCGAGACATGACCAATATGTGTTTGGGAGTGACTGTGGTGCTACAGCGGGCCTAAAACTTACCAAAATCATCTCACATAAAATACTATAGGAGTATTTTCACTAGAAACAAACTCAGTATACAGATTCACTCTAAGTGTTGCTACCTCTCCTTCCTTAAGCGATAACTTACTTGTATTAGTAACCTTTCTGTGTTTATCGCTCGGTAGAATACTTTCATTATCAGGATGAGATATATTTTGTTTTTATATCTCGAGGACTTACCATCCTCTTCTTCCTGATTATTTCTAGAACAAGATGCCTCCTCGACCAAGACCCATCAGAGGGAACGACGACACTCCGCCACCACCACCACCCCCTCAGTTCGACCCTGTCATGTTCCAGGCAGCAGTTACAGCCGCCGTGACTGCAGCAATGGCACAAGTGAACGCTGGCGGGACTGGAGGTGGAACCGACCCCCAGAGACAAGATGGAAGTCATGGACATCAAAAAGAGTGTTCCTACAAGGACTTCATGACTGCGAAACCCAAGTCCTTCGACGGAAATAGAGGTGTCATCGCCCTGACTCGATGGTTCGAGAAGATCGAATCCATCTTCGAAATTTGCGTTTGTTCTGAAGCAAACAAGGTGAAGTTCGCCGCCTGCACCTTCACCGACAGAGCCTTGACCTGGTGGAATGGTCGGGTCAAAACCCTAACCCTGCCAGTGGCTAATGCCATGGGTTGGGAAAGACTGAAGGAACTCATGCTGGCTGAATACTGCCCGAGGGGCGAGGTGCAAAAGTTGGAGCACGAACTTTGGAACTTGAAGATGAAGGGTTCTGACATTGCTGCTTACACTGCTAGATTCTGTGATCTGGCACTTCTCTGTCCGGGAATGGTCACCCCGGAAAGCAAGAAAATCGAGAGGTACATTTGGGGACTGACACAACGAACAAAAGGAAATGTCTTGGCTGCGAGGCCGACCACATTCGAAAGCGCCAAGGATCTGGCATAGACTCTGATCGATCATGGAATCGATCTGGATGAAGTGGCAGCTGTCTCTGGACCACAAAAGGAAAGCGGTGGGAAGAAGAAGAAGTTTGGTAACAAACGAAAGGGACAGTCTTCGCAGGAGCCCTCCAAGAAACAACAAATAGTGGCAGTTACTGCTCCTGCTGCTGCTCCCACTGCCGTTCCAACCACCCAATCCCCTACCGGTGGTTATGCTGGAAAACTACCTCTGTGCAACAAGTGTAACTTCCATCATCACGGACCATGCCGTGAGCTGAGTTGCAACAACTGTGGAAGGAAGGGACACACAGTTCGATACTGCAAGACACCAGCTCAACCAACCAACCAGGCTCCGGGAGCGGGCGCTGGTCAAACTTGTTATGGATGTGGAGAGACTGGGCACTTCAGGAGAAACTGCCCCAAGGCAACAACTGGTGGCAATGCAGGGAGAGTTCTAGTGATGGGCCAGGAGGAAGCAGTTGCTGATCCTACCGTTGTTACGGGTACGTTCCTCCTTGACAACTCTTATGCATGCATTATCTTCGATTCGGGTGCGGAGAGGAGTTTTGTTAGTCATACATTCAAACATCTAATCAAATGTAAATCCCAACCTCTAATCGAAACATTTACCGTCGAGATGGCTAACGGAAAGAAGGAGAGCACTAACGACATATTCATAGGTTGTACTCTTACCCTAGACAATTATTCTTTTCCTATCAATCTTATGCATGTGTCCATCAAGAGTTTCGACGTCATTATCGGCATGCACTGGCTAAGCTCCAATCGTGATGATATTCTTTGCTTCGAGAAGGCTATCCGTCTCAATCTTCCCTCTGGCGAAGCTCTCATGATTTATGGAGATAAGCCTAGCTCAAACCTCCGTATCATTTCATGCATCAAAGCTCGGAAGTATCTGCGAAAGGAGTGCCATGCATTTCTAGCTCACGTTATAGACGTGACGCAAGGAGTTAGAGACCTCGAGAGCATCCCCGAAGTCTGTAACTTTCCTGATGTTTTTCTCGAAGATCTCCCAGGAATCCCTCCCAAACGCCAAGTCGAGTTTCGTATCGACTTGATCCCCGGAGCTACTCCCGTAGCTAAGTCTCCTTACCGTTTAGCGCCAGCGGAAATGCAAGAATTATCCAGTCAGCTCAACGAACTGATCAGCAAAGGATTCATAAGGCCGAATTTCCTCACCCTGGGGAGCTCCGATCTTATTCGTGAAAAAGAAAGATGGATCCTTTCGGATGTGCATTGACTACCGAGAGCTGAATAAGCTGACCATCAAGAACCGATATCCCTTACCCAGAATCGACGATCTTTTCGACCAACTTCAGGGAGCCAGTTATTTCTCAAAGATCGATCTGAGATCAGGGTACCATCAGTTGCGAGTTCATGAGAATGATGTGCCCAAAACAGCATTCCGAACTCGCTATGGACACTACGAGTTTGTAGTAATGCCCTTTGGTCTAACCAACGCACCGGCAGTATTCATGGACCTGATGAATCGGGTGTGCCGCCCTTTCTTAGACAAGTTTGTGATTGTGTTCATCGACGATATACTTGTCTATTCGCGGAGTGAGAATGATCATAAACAGCACATAAGGCAGGTGTTGGAAACATTAAGGGCATAAAAGCTATTCGCGAAATTCTCGAAGTGCGAATTCTGGATCAGGAAGGTGAATTTCCTTGGACACGTGATTAGAAAGGAAGGAATACACGTGGACCCTTCCAAGATCAAGGCGATTGAGAACTGGTCTGCACCAAAGACACCCACAGAAATCCGGAAATTCTTGGGTCTCGCGGGCTATTATCACAGGTTCATCCAGAACTTCTCCAGAATCGCTAAGCCCTTAACTACCCTGACGCAAAAAGGGGTAACCTTTAGTTGGGGAGTCAAGCAAGACACTGCGTTTCGAACATTGAAGCAGGCCCTATGCAGCTCACCTATCTTGTCCCTGCCCGAAGGGACAGAAGACTTCGTTGTCTACTGTGATGCATCCAATCAGGGCCTAGGGTGTGTGCTCATGTAGAGAGGAAAGGTCATCGCCTATGCCTCGAGGCAGTTGAAAACACACGAAGTCAATTACACAACTCACGATTTAGAGTTGGGAGCAGTGGTCTTTGCGTTAAAGATCTGGAGACACTATCACTATGGAATCAAGTGCGCTATCTTCACCGACCATAAGAGCTTGCAACATATTTTCGATCAAAAGGAGTTAAACATGAGACAACGGCGATGGGTAGAGTTACTCAGTGACTACGAATGCGAAATTCGCTATCATCCCGGAAAGGCCAATGTGGTAGCAGATGCCCTCAGTCGAAAGGAGTATTCAGGACGTAAGGTGAAGGCACTAACAATGACCATCCATTCCCATTTAACTGCGCAAATCAGAGAGGCTCAGCTGGAAGCCTTAAAACCCGAGAACATGGCAAACGAGTCATTGCGAGGAATGGACAAGAACTTGGAGGTCAAAGGAGACGGAGCGTACTATTTCATGAACCGGATCTGGACCCCAAAGTTCGGCGGGTACATAGAGGTTGTCATGAATGAGGCTCACAAGACGAAGTACTCCGTTCATCCAGGTTCGGATAAGATGTACTTGGATCTCAAACAGCTCTATTGGTGGCCAAACATGAAAGCAGAGATCGCTACCTTCGTGGGCAAGTGCCTGACTTGCGCCAAGGTGAAGGTCGAATATCAGAAGCCCTCAGGTCTACTTCAACAGCCGGAAATACCTGAGTGGAAGTGGGAAAGGATAACCATGGATTTCATCACCAAGTTACCCAGATCTCCGAGTGGGCACGATGCCATCTGGGTAATTGTCGATCGATTAACGAAGTCCGCCCACTTCCTGCCAATCAAAGAAAACTTCAAGATGGAGAGACTCACCCGAATCTACATTCAAGAGATAGTTCGCCTTCATGGGGTACCTGCATCTATTATCTCCGACCGAGATAGCAGGTTTACCTCGAGATTCTGGCAATCACTACAGAAGGCTCTTGGAACTAAATTGGATATGAGCACGGCTTATCATCCGCAGACTGATGGACAGAGTGAGAGAACAATTCAGACATTGGAAGATATGTTGAGAGCCTGCGTCATCGATTTCGGCGCATCATGGGGCGCTCATCTTCCTTTGGTTGAATTTTCCTACAACAACAGCTACCATACCAGCATCAAGGTTGCGCCGTTTGAAGCCCTCTATGGCCGTAAGTGCAGATCCCCTCTGTGTTGGGCTGAGGTGGGTGACACGCAGCTAGCCAGGGGCCAAGCCCCCGACAGTACTCTCACTGGTCCTGAGATCATCTGAGAAACAACTGAGAAAATTATACAAATCCGAGAACGACTCAAAAGCCTCACGAGATAGACAAAAGAGCTACGCCGATAAGAGACGAAAACCCTTGGAGTTCCAGGTTGGTGACCGCGTCCTTCTAAAGGTCTCACCCTGGAAAGGCATGATACGTTTTGGGAAACGTGGAAAGCTAAACCCAAGGTACAGTGGACCGTTCGAAATCCTTGCTAGGATCGGTCCCGTGGCATATAAACTTCAGTTACCCCGAGAGCTCAGCAACATCCATCCTGTCTTCCACGTGTCGAACCTAAAGAAGTGTCTGTCCGATGAGACACTTGTGATGCCTCTCGACGAGATTGAAATCAACGAGAACCTCAACTTCGTGGAAGAACCTGTCGAAATCATGGATCGGGAAGTCAAACGAACGAAACAAAGTCGCATCCCGATAGTGAAGGTTCGCTGGAATGCCAAGCGGGGACCTGAATTCACTTGGGAGCGCGAAGATCAGATGAAACAGAAGTATCCGCATCTTTTTCCTAATCCATGATTTGTATTATGCGTTCAAATTTCGGGACGAAATTCCCTCTAACGGAGGGATGATGTGACAACCCGAAACTTTGTCCGTTTCCGTTACGCGAGTTTCGTTAATAAAATCTCGAATTTGTTAACTTTTCCGTCAAACTTCTTGGTTTTGAAAATAATCTAGTTATGTATACAATTAAATTATTTACGAGTCGGAACCAAAAATCGCGCAGAAACCCGAATATCTCGAAAAAAAAATCAAATCAAGCATTTGCGGTCTAAATGAGATTACGACCGTAAACGTGTTTACGGCCGTAAACTCGTTTACGACCGTAAACCTGTTTACGGTCAGTGAAGAGTGGACCCCCCACAACACCCCTATAAATACGATGCCTCCACCTTCATCAGAACATTTCTGGGCAAATACTCTCTCCTTCTCTCTCTCTCTAAGAACCTTAACCATAAACACTCAAAACGCCTTCAAACTTCAGAAATCATCGAGAAACCACGTTTGGGTCGCTTTGGAACGTCTCAGGGCACTCATCTCTTCGAAATCAGCACCCAGCTCTAGTGTTCTTGAGTTTACGGTCAGCCTTCAGAAACCGTAAACTCTGTTCTTGAGTTTACGGTCCGAACCTTCAGAAACCGTAAACTCTGTTCTTGAAGTTTACGGTCCAACCTTCAGAAACCGTAAACTCTGTTCTTGAGTTTACGGTCCAAGCCTTCAAGAACCGTAAACTCCTCTTCGACCGTAAACACCTTTTAAGTGGTGTTTTGACTGAAAACTCACCTTCTTCGATTCGATCAAGTCCCGGTAACATTCCTCAACCGAATTCTAGTGTACCTCTAACACGTTATCTAACGAAATCGCTAATTTAGATACATATACGTATTTATTTGATAATAGGATTCTATTAAGTGTCGCGTGCAACAACTCGAGGATCTTCATTTCAGTCAACGATTTCACAACAAGAACTGTGAGTTCATACCCCTACATTTTCCGTATTTTTTTAATGTTTTCAGGGGGGGAATACAAGCTAATCATAAATGTTTTCAAAACTTATGCAAATCTCATACTTTAACCCTTTTGTACTATGTTGAGCATAAGGGACGTTTTCACAAAAAATTGCATAGTTTTCCGGACACGCTATTCACTATACATGCAAACTATAATCGGTATAGTTTGGGATTTTTCTAAACATCACGAGTACAGAAACTTTCACTATTAAACATATGCATGAAGACAGAAATAGGTTACAGTTACATCACCACTTTATCATGGTTTTTCATAACTGTAATTATCATTATATACGGTATACATTCGGATTTTCACTACGGTAGAACGCTACTACACTACATGTAAACTAGATTGTACGATACTGTGAGGCGCTACTTCACTATTGTACCCTTAGGTGTACAGGGATAAATCCTACCACTGTATAACCAGAGTCTCCTGGAGGGAGAGCGTGAGATTTGTGAATAGATCTATTCGGGACTGACAATCCCACATCTGGACTGCTAGCTACAGTTAGGCGGGCACGCCTGAGATGTACAAATGTCATTTAACTCGACACGTGAAGAACGTTGGAAAGGTCTCTAGTCATATCAAGAATGGTTATACGACTCACAATATGTATAAATCACTTTTAGTTTACAACTTAACACTCTTCAACAGTTCTATTTTTTTTTACTAAATAGAACTGATACACACTACGTATTCTGGCTAAGGCCAGGGTTTTTCAAACAGAACCGATTATGCAATGGTTTCACATACAAAATACTTACACTTCATTATTAGTTTTAGCTAGTCACATGAGGTAGTATTTTCGCATATCACTACAGTTTTCAGTAACGAACATTCATGGTTTTACACGAAATCGATAACGCTACCTTTTCACTAAAGAAAATATCGAATTTTCTTGGAAACATACAGATATTCATGGTTTGTTACAGAACTGATAACACTACATTTTCACTAAGGAAAATATCGGATTTTCTTGAAACTATACAAATATTTTCTGAACTCATCAACGATTTTCACTACAAACCACCGCTTATGAACTCACCAGCTTTATGCTGATACTCTTTTAAACTGTTTGTATTCTCAGGAAATCAGTAGACAGGTACCTGCTGGGTTTTTGAAGAGTTGAAGCAATAAGAGTTAAATGTTTATATTCATACAAGTTATATGATGTAATTCAATCCAGTTTTAGAATTGATGTAAACATTTTTACTTAAGTATTCACTGTAATGGTTGTGTTGTTGTGATTGCTGTTATTCATTGGTTGTGATGCTATACATGACGTCCTCCGCCCCGGAGCGTTTCCGCCATCGGTTTCGGGGTGTGACACGAGCATTGGTTTCAAGAGGGGTATCAACAGTCCGATTGTCAGAAAGTCCCGCCCGTGTAAACAAGTCAGATATATATTTAGTCTGGGAAAAAAGGTACCCTTTCTTAGACTGAGCGACCTCAATACCCAAGAAATAACGCAACAAGCCCAAATCCTTCATAGCAAATCGACGAGATAGATCATGCTTCAAAGACTCAATACCACCATGGTCATCACCTGTAATAATCATGTAATCCACATATAAGGACAGAAGAATCCGTCCTGCACTCGAGCATCTAACAAACATAGCAGAATCGTGATTACTCTGGACAAATCCAAGAGAGGTAACCAGTGTGGAGAATTTCTCAAACCAAGCACGAAGGGATTGCTTGAGCCCATACAAAGCTTTGCGAAGCCGACAAACCTCGTCCGGTCGGTGCTGAATTCCTGGAGGAGGGGTCATATAAACCTCTTCATGAAGGTCACCATTCAAAAAGGCATTCTTGACATCCATTTGAAAGATCTTCCACTGTCGAACGGATGCAACTGCAATCATAGTACGAACTGTCGTCATCTTTGCAACTGGGGCAAATGTATCCTCGTAGTCAAAACCATACTGTTGGGAATACCCTTTTGCTACAAGTCTAGCCTTATATCGTTCAACAGAGCCATCAGCTTTTCTTTTTATCTTGTACACCCAACGACAACCTATCGTATGTTTCCCAGGAGGAAGAGAAACCAAATCCCATGTATGAGTCTGATGAAAAGCAGTGAGTTCTTCAGCCATAGCATTCTGCCAAAGAGGATCTGAAACAACTTCTCTATATGATTCAGGTTCAGAGAGATGATGGATGCTTGCTATCAATGAAGAAAACGGTCCTGAATATGTAGAGTAAGAAAAATCCGGTAGCTTGGTGGACTTGACAGGACGAGAAGATCTCCTGAGGGGTGGTGGTGGATGAGGATCCTCAACTTCAATAATCGGAGGATCAGGCTCAGGAACAGGTGGAGTCGAGGCACCCTCTGAAGAAGTGGGTGTGTCATGTGCTAAGGGATCATGTGGCATAGATGAGTCTTGAGCCTCTATATCTTCATTAAAAGGATCAATACGCAGAAGATCAGACTTTGTTACATTGTGGGTTGTAGCAGGAATCGAGTAGAAAGGAATATGCTCCAAAAAAGTAACGTGCCGAGAAACATATAACTTCTGACTCACAGGATCATAGCAACGGTATCCTTTCTGACCAATCCCAAACCCCAAAAATACACAAATAGCAGATTTCGGCCCCAGCTTGTTCCTTTCAACATGAGGACGAAGAACAAAACAAGTACATCCAAAAACTCGGAAGGAAGAGTAGTCTGGTGGATGACCATATAACTTCTCAAAAGGAGATATTCCTGAATTCAATGAAGTAGGGATACGATTAATCACATACACAACAGTTAGGACTGCTTCTCCCCAAAAGGCACTAGGAACCTGCGCAGATAGGAGCAATGAGCGGGCAGTCTCAACAATATGACGATGTTTTCGTTCTGCAACACCATTTTGCTGAGGTGTGTCAGTACACGAAGACTGGTGTATGGTACCATCAGAAGCAAGTAACTGAGTGAAATCATTAGAGGTATATTCACCCCCTAAGTCACACCTGAAGCACTTAATCACAGCCGAATGTTGAGTTTTAACAAGAGCTCTAAAATTGATGTAAATACTAAAGAAATCAGATATGCGTTTCATAAGATAAACCCATGTATATCGAGTATAATCATCTATAAAAGATACATAATAGGTTAACCCACCCTTTGTGGATTTTGGTACAGGACCCCACACATCAGAATGAATAATATCAAAAGGAGCAGTAGAACAAGACATACTTTTATTGAAGGGTAAAGCAGAAAATTTTGCTAGTTTGCAACCACTACAATCAGAAATATCACAAGAGTTTAAATGACCCAAAACACAACTAGATGCTAAGAAATTCAACCGTGATACAGACACATGTCCCAAACGAGAATGCCAAAGATAAAACTCAGACGACAAAGGACTCAAACGAAAAGAAGATAAATCAATGCTGGAAGCAACAACAGCAGATACTTTGAGGACCTCCAAGACATATAGTTCCCCCACCTTACGGCCCATCCCAATCACCTTTTGGGTGTGTTGATCCTGTATAACACAGACAGAATCAGAAAAGAACACCCAGTTACCAGACTTGCATAACTGACTGACTGAGGCAAGGTTTAAAGTAAGTTTGGGAATGTAATAAACATCAGGAAGAGTGATATGAGAAACAGAGACAGACCCAACACCCTCAACTAGCATAGATGTATCACTAGCAGACTTAACATAAATAGATGACACTTGCGACAAAGAAGTAAATGATGACAAATGAGGAGTCATATGATGGGTTGCACCAGAATCTAAAATCCACAAAGATGAGGGAATACCTGAAGTGTCAGATGAAGAAGGACCAGAGTGAGACATAGATGCAGACATGACAGTGGGATTAGAAGCCAAATACTGTCTAAAGCTCTCAAACACCTTGGGATCCAATGCAGATGGTGGCATATGTCCAACAGATTCTGTGTCAACTGGTGGAACAGCAGCAGCAAACTGTGGAGGACGAGGGGTCCATGGAGGAGTACCAGAGGAACGCGACTGATACTTCTGTTGACCAGACCTATTTTGTTGCCCTGACTGAGGTTGACCAGATTTACCCTTGTTGACTAACAATGGACACTGAGCTTTCCAATGATTCTTCTGTTTGCAGAATGCACACTCATCATAAGCGACTCTTGAAGTTTGTCGAGATTGACTGGAGGAGACAACAAGCACAGCAGGAGCGGGAGTAGGAGTAGAGGTTGCTTTAAACCCTTTATCTGCATGGGACTTGATACGAGTCTCTTCTGCAATTAACTCATGGACAACTGAATCAACTGAAGGAAGAGGAGAGCGATGAAGAATTGTTCCACGAAGACCTTCAAAATCAGAACGCAAGGCCATCAAGAACTGAACCAAGCGTTGTTCTTCCCTCCTAGCAATGTAAGGCTCAAAATCTTTTAACTCTTTAGATTCAGTAAGAGCCAATTGATCCCAGAGATCAGACATAGCAGCATAGAAATCTTGAATGCTCTGGTCATTCTGTTGAAGGGCACGAATATCATATTCCAATTGGTATTGTTTAGCAAAATTGGACTGAGTATACAGTCTCTCCAAGTGATTCCAAACTTCCTTTGTTGTATCATACTTAGCCAACTGCATACCAATAGACTGAGTAACAGAGTTATTGATCCAAGTAATAACCTTGGAGTTATCAGTCTCCCAAGCATCAAGCAACATATCATAATTCTCAGTTTGAGGTACTGAGGGTTTGGCTTTAGTCCCAGTTACATAGCCCCACATATTCTTCCCACGAAGGAAGTTCTTCATAACGTAACTCCAATACGTATAATTCTTTCCATCCAAACGAGTACTGATTGACTGAAGGGAATCATCCTTTCCAGTCATGTTGATAGTGAATGAATAACCACAATGACAATATAATAATCTGAGAGTGAAAGGAGTAACAAACCAGCGGAAGCAATCACTTGAATAACGAATCAACAACAATTATGAACCAACAGCAGCAACGAACCAACAACAGCAACGAACCGACAGCAGCAACGAACCGACAGCAGCAACGAATCAACACATAAAAAAAACGAGTACCAGTGATAATGAACGAAAACGGCATGCGCGCTGCCCCCCGTAACCCCCAAGCGAACTCACCGCGGTCCGCGCCACATATGACTGCTACAAAGACTTCTAACAACGTATCAAACCTCTGCTCTGATACCATGATAACATTGTCATATGATTATATCAAAGAGAAATTACAAGGGTTCTCAGAGAAAAGCATAAAGACTACAAGGAATAAAGCGGATATAAATACTGGCTAGACAGAAACCCTAATGAGCTAAAGACAAAAAGGGCCCATAAACAAGAGGGCTAATAATATAGACTAACAACTGGAAATTAGAACGGGTAGGATTCTCGATAGCTTCGGATGTCAAGTGTCATCTCAAACCGTGTTCGAATCAAAGAAGATGAGTAAAGATCGGTTTTTCAATAGCTTTAGTTACGATGTTGTACAACTGCTTTTTCTTTAGATTTAAAAAAAAATGAAAGTTAGTTGGGTGTCATGGTTGCAAAATCATATGTTGGTCATATGTGTAACTTTTTTCTAGAAGTCTTGCTATTTTTTTATATTCAAATTTTCACCGTTAAAAGCACTGATATTATCTAGTTTTGGTAATAATAATACACACACGCCTCGAATAAAAGTCATGCATACACGTCGACGTCACAAAGTCGAAACAAATACGTAAATTTTGTGACTGCCATAAAACATTTTATTACAAAATCTATAAACAAATAGTTACTTCTTTGACGATTCCAACTCTCATTTAAGATTTGCCATTGACACACGTTCGACTGAGTTGTTGTCGGGTCAAGAAGTAGATAATAATTACTATTGTTGTCGAGTCAAGAAGTAGATAATAATTACTAAATATTTGGCATGTTCCAATTATTCGCCAAATCATATGAGAGATGGACCTATAATTTTTTTTTATCTTAATATCCCTCTAGATCAACCCAATTGTAACAAATTGTTTCTGGGCTTTATGCCAAATTCCAACTCATATGTGAAAACGGATCTTCGAATCATATGGTCCGCACAACTTTTATCATTAAAATTGAGTTTTTTTGTTCGTGATTTTGACATTACAGTTTGTAATTAAGGCATTGCAAACCACATGTTTTAGGTCATTGAACTAAGTGGATGTCAAAAGCATAATGTCAGGCATCAGGGGCAGACGTAAGAATTTGTAGTAGGGGTGGCACGGTGTCCACATCGGACTACCGTCGGTGAATCCGTTATCATACCGTTCAGCCTAATAAATGTCTTTAACCGGCAGAAAAAGATCCGTACACAACAATTTATGTTTTAGAGACAGTACTAGATTATAAGCTGCGTTAAACGCGGGGAACATATAAAAAACATACAAATATCTACAGATATTGCATAATAATTATTAAAAAAAAAGTTATGGTTATTGGTATTCTTAAAATGTGTAGAAGATACAATGAAATCGATAAATATCTATAATCGTTGAAGGACCTCTTTGTGCATAACAATTTTTGTTTTATTAGTTGAACGATATTCTTCGTCACATATATGTATCTTCAAAATCATAGATAATTATATTAGTGTAATTTGAAAAAGATTGATGGGTAAAACATTAAGGACAACTTTTAGTTTTTTTTGTTGAAAAAGATGAATCGTCACTTGAATCCATCACTTTATTTTAGTGTTAATGTTGCTTATAAAAGTTAAATATAAATATATAGGCATATTGGTAAGTCTTATTATTTCATATGAAGAAAATAATAATTATAATAGAGCAACATTTTCTAAAAACTAAATGCTTGAAATATTTTTGGAGGGAAAACATCAAGATCATTAAAAAATTTATATAAGGAAATACAAATTTAGATCAGGTGAAATTATGGATGAAATTACTGACGAATATTACTTTGGAGGGAATTGTATTTTGTAAGGTATAATACTGTGAAAAAATTTGAAATATGTATATTTGTTGTGTAAATTTATAAATTTTATTGTTATTATATAAAGATAAAACAAAATAAGTTGGTATGTTATATAAATAAAAATTTTAATCACTTTGTTTTAGTGTTAATGTTACTTATAAAATTGAAATATATATATATATATATATATATATATATATATATATATATATATATATATATATATATATATATATGTGTGTGTGTGTGTGTGTGTAGGCATATTGGTAAGTTTTATTATTTTATATGAGGAAAGTAATAATTATTATGGGCAACATTATCTAAAAATAAATGCAAAAAATATTTTTGGAGGGAAAAAATCGGGATCATTAAAAAATTTACATATGGAAAATACAAATTTAAATTAGGTGAAATTATGAATGAAATTAATTACGATTAAATTGGTAAGTTATGATTGAATCTGATTTTGGAAAGTTTAAATTTGATAAAGAAAACGTATAAGTTATTAAAATAAAATTTAAAATACAAATTTAAATTTGATAAATGAACGTGTAAGAAATAAATGCTTGAAATATTTTTTGAGAGAAAAAATCGAGATCATTAAAAAAATTTATATAAGGGAAATACAAATTTAAATTAGATGAAATTATAGAAGAAATTAATGACGATTAAATTGGTAGGTTACGATCGGAATCCGATTTTGGAAAGTTTGAATTTGATAAAGGAAATGCGTAAGTCGTCAAAATATAAATTTTTAAACGTGGGAAACACACACACACACACACACACACACACACACACACACATATATATATATATATATATATATATATATATATATATATATATATATATATATATATATATATATATATATATATATATATATATATATATATAAGGGAAAACTACAATAAAGTCCCTACATATTGGGTTCATAATCGATTTAGTCCCTATATTTTTTTTTATGCAATTAAGTCCCAAATACCGGTAATCGTATTCAATTTAACCCTTTGACCCGGTAAACAGGTCATCCAACTTTAAAAAATTACATTTTTGGCCCATATTTCAATATTTATTACAAATTTGGTCCAAAATTTACACTTTTGGCCCAGATTTTAATTTTGTTACAAATTTGGTCCAAACTTTACCCTTTTTGCCCAAATTTTAGAATTTTATTATGAATTCATCATAACTTTAGTTTTCTTTACAACTTTTTTTTCTCAAATAATTGTTTCTAATATGTTTTTTCTTTATAAAATCATATTTATACAAAGAAAACGTATTTTCACTTAAAAATCTTATATTTTCTATATAAAAATTTTATTTAAAAAGTTTTTGTATATGAAATATCTAGTTATAAAAATAAATATTTATTAAGTATATAAATATATACAAATCGGTTTTATAAAAAATGTATACAAAAACGTATTTTACAAAAAAATATATACAAACACCTATTTTATCTATATTTTTTTTTTATAAAATCGTGTTTTTTATATTTTTTTTTAAAAAAACATTTTTGAATAATTTTTTATATAATACGTGTTTGTATACATTTTATAAAATGTATACAAACACGATTTTATAAAATATATACAAACACGTATTATATAAAAAATTATTCAAACACGTTGTTATAAGATGTATACAAACACGATTTTATTAAATGTGTACAAACATGTATTATATAAAAAATTATTCAAACACGTTTTTATAAAAAAATATAAACAAACACGATTTTATAAAAAAATATAGATACACACCTATTTGTGTGCATATATATATATATATATATATATATATAAAGGTGATAGGCGTTTGTATACAATTTTTTGTAAAATACGTTTTTGTATACATATTTTTATAAAAACGGATTTTTATATATTTATATACTTAATAAATATATATTTTTATAACTAGATATTTCATATACAAAAACTTTTTAAAATTTTTTTATATAGAAATTATAAGATTTTTATGTGAAAATATGTTTTTTTTTGTATAAATATGATTTTATAAAGAAAAAACATATTTGAAACAAGTTTTTGAGAAAAAAAGTTGTAGAAAAAAAATTAAAGTTAGTATGAATTCATAATAAAATTGTAAAATTTGGGCAAAAAGGGTAAATTTTGGACCAAATTTGTAACAAAATTTAAAATCTGGGCCAAAAGTGTAAATTTTGGACCAAATTTGTAATAAAATTTGAAATTTGGGCCAAAAATGTAATTTTTGAAAGTTGGATGACCTGTTGACCGGGTCAAAGGGTTAAATTGAATACGATTACCTGTATTTGGGACTTAATTGAATAATAAAAAATATATAGGGACTAAATCGATTATGAGGCAAATATGTAAGGATTTTATTGCAGTTTTCCCTATATATAATGTTATAAAAAGTCGACACAATAAAAAAATATATCTTAATAAATAAGAATCATTTTGCCATAAGTCATTTTCTCATTCATTTTGTCACATGACAATTTTTGGTATTTTGAATTAACTATTTTTCCCTTGTCATTATTCTATGTTTTTCAATTATTTAAAAATGTTACTAACTTATATTGTTATATAAGCATAAACATTCTAATTAGACAGTTTCTTCAATAATAAGATTACTTAATTTAAACATATATTGACAACCAATATATCGGTTTTTCACTACATTAAATAGTGACAACTATTTCATTTATTCAAATAAAATCATAGAGTATAATTTATGGAATGTTAAATGTTATATGAATTTAATTTTAGTATATCATTAATGGAAATTCTTTTCTAAATCATGATTGGTTTATTTTAAATTGATTATGAATATAAGTGCTAGCTTTTATGTTTGTTCTTGTTTATATGGTGTTCGCAAAAACTTTGCATTAGACTTGGCGCAACTTTGAATAATTTTGGTATATCATCAATGTAATTTGGTATATATATTTCAATTATATAAAATATCAAATAATGACATTTTATTATTATTGTGATAATTTAGTTTATATATTACATTTTTACTAATGTTAACGGTCTTTTTTTTTCAAATAACCGTAACGCTTTTACTAATTTTATTTTTTACAAATCTCCTAATATCTTATAATTTTTTTTATCTTACTTTATAAATTTTCATAACTATGCTATTTTCAAGATTGATTGTCTTAAATACGAAACTTTGTTCACTGATTTCGACCAAAAATGGTTTCCCATGACTGAGATATGGCCTTTCAAGTACAGGGACAGATTAGGGAAAATGTTGAAATAAAATATTTGGCTTTTTAAATAAAAAAACACATACGCACATTGCTATTAACTAAATATGTTAAAAACAAAATAGAAACTACAATGCATTTTGTATTCACTGAACACAGTTACAACAACTCATAATAAATTTAGAAATTACAATTCAAAAATTATAGATTAAAGTCAAAGTACATTGTTATTAACTAAATCTGTTAAAAACCAAGAATTATGGACAAATATGTCAAATTAATAGCAGTATAATATTGATAATTAAAAATACTGAAGGGTAAATGGTGGTTTCAATCATCAACTACCGTGCAATCCAAACAATCTCAGAAAAATTTAATTATGTAAGACACACATACATACATACAGTTAATCAAAAGTCACTATGTTTTTCTCATGGGCATTTTATCAAACATGTAGAGTGCAACATCAAATGCAAGGTTAAAAAGACAAAAGTAAAAGATTGAAAAACTAATACTAACATTTATAATCAAGATTATTCATGCATTCAAATATCATAGTCAAATACAACACTAATGAGAATAAAAAAAATCAAATACAATTAACAAAAATTTAGAACATCATATTAAAGAAGGAACCTGGATGACGAAGGTGATGCTGCAAAGGGTGTGAAGAAAACATAATGTATGAACAACAACATATGATTTATACATAACTTTCAACAATGATTATAGAACGAATATCAAATTTCGGATTCTTTGAAATTGAGCAACGATATCCCGTAATGTTGTAGATACATTTCATATAATAAATGTGAATTGAAAGAACATATGAAAGATGTCAGCTAAGAACGTGATTTTAATTAGAAAAGAACGAAATTTACTTTCAAAAATTATGATGAGATTTAAATGAGTTGAATATATTCATTTTATAAATGATGTTAACATTAAATCAGTTAGTCAAACTTTCAAATTTAGTTAATATTAATTTATTTATTTTAGGATGACATCAACAAAATGATCAACTGGTTGAAATTAATAAAAAAACACAATGAATGATCTTGATTGTTGAATGGGATGTCATAAGGTTTTTCTTTTAATATATATAAAGATAATATACATATTAATAGTATATTATATGATTTTTAAAACATAAATTATTATATATAATAAAAAAAATATTATGTAGAGACCATTTCCCTTAAGCACTATATTTTTCACGTTCTATTAAGTGTTTTTTATACTTTAGTCGGTTGTCGAGTTTATGTTTGAACCACTGAAATGAAAGAATTTCTCATTATTTTTGTAATAGTTTATTAAAATAATGACAAGCTAAAAATTAATTTTAACATCTTATAATCGATAAAACTTTTAAAAAGAATTACATAATTTAGTAATTGTATCGTTCATAATACCTTTTATTATAATAAGAGTTATTTACTTATTTAAAGACTTTTGGGTAGGTCCAATGGACGCAAAGAGAACCATGTTCAAATTCATCGATAGTCCTAGAAAAAGAATTGTAGAGGCGGCCTTTGAAACTTGATTAATATACTCTTTGAATTTTAATGGTCAATCCTTATAGCCTTCAAAAGTCAAACCCATTCTAAATTTACATCTCGTCAACCCTCGTTTTAATATTTTATATGTGCGTGCAGTTTTTATAATTTATTTTACATTTTAATAGTTATAATAAAATTTTGACCTATTCATTTAAATGATTATATTTAAAGCTCGCATATTTTTTCAATCATCAAAAAGTGGCCGCTTATGACTTACCTCACTAAATGGACTCGCGAAATTTGTGAGTAAGTTTGGCTCACACAACTAATTGACTTTACGGCTTTACCTCATTAGACCTTATTAGATCTCACAAACATGTTGTGTCGGATTCGTGGTGTTTAAAGATTAAATAAGTTCATATATCTTGATTCTAACCCGGCTCGTTTAATTATTGTGTTGTGCCAACTTGTTTAATTTTGTGTTGAGTACGTGTCGGGTTGGGGCTTAAGATTTAGATTTTGTAAATGTGTCGTATCAGGTTGGATTGAAACATTAAACAAGTTGAATGAGTGAGAGTTGGAGATGTCCAACGGAAAAGTGAAAAATGGAAAGAATAAGTGTTGGGAGGCACAAGGGCGAAAGTCATAGTATAAAGTTGGGGCAAAGTGGAAAGAATGGGAGTTGGAGAGGCAGAGGGATGGTTGAGGAGGTTGTGAAATATGATAGAGAAATCTTGATCTAAACGACTAAGTCATTTCTTTATTACAAAACGACTTAACCAAAAAAAATTCTTTTGTATATGGTTTTGGTTTTGGATCTTTTTTAGTGGCGGACGTAGGTCAAAATCGCAGGAGTAGCACACATGATTTGAAGGGTGACATGTAGGAAAATTTATGTTATATCGGAAAAGAGATATATTGTAACACTCGTGTTTCTAGCCTAGGCATTAATATTAAGGTGATAGTCTAGGTTAACCTTTGTGACTCATTTTGAAGAAATGAAAAAGGAATTATGTGAATTCTATGTGTTTTATGCTTAATTACTAGGAGTTAATTAATTAAGAATAAAAATAAGCGTCAAAATTAAATTTTAGATAAAGCCGATATCTATTAAGAAAGTTGTAGCGGTCGTGACAAGGATTACGGATATATAAAGAATGCCGAAATCCGAGTTATAACGAAGAAGTTATGACATGTCGAAGTTTCACGACAAAACCAGCTCGGTGCTGAATGTCGTAAAAAGTGAGTTTTCGATAAACTACTTTTTAGCCTTAGTAATCTAAACGAAACTTGTAGTGTTGGTTAAACCGAGAAGTTCGATAAAAAGAACGCCCGAATCTGACTTCGTATGAGGAAGTTATGATTTTTCGAAGTTTCAGCTTAGCAGTAGACAGCTAAAAACTCGAAATTTAGATCGAGTGATTTTTAGCCGACACAACCTAAACGAGAATCGAAGGTCTCGTAAATAGTAGCACAACGGTAAAAAGTCTGACGAAAACGGACGTCGGATGAAGAAGTTATGAATTTTTAACGGATTTCCTGTCCCGGTCTGTTAAAAATAATAATATAAAAATTAAAGTCAAAATTAGCCGACGAAGTCTAAACGGAAGTTGTAGAGCGTAATTTTACCTACGCGTGCATATAAAGAACGTCAAAAACGGAGCTCGTATGCGAAAGTTATGGATTTTAGAAGTTTTTGCACAAAAACCGAGAAAATTCGCATAGTCACGAGTTGCCACGTCACCCTCGCCTCGCATGTGCCACGTGTCCGAAATCTGTGACTCATGCGAAGCCACGTGGCGAAGCTGCTGAGTCATCCGAGCACATGGCCTTATCCGAAGCGGTCCAGTAGCCATGCGACACGTACCCTCTTAGCACGAGACCGAACCCTCGCTGACTGCCACGGTGCCTAGGCTTCGGACCAGTAGACCTCGGTCCAATAGGAGACTGCCAGCAAGCCTTCGCAGGTGCGACCCACGTGCAGCCCTCGTGCGAGCCTCCTCTGCGAGCCGTCGGATCCGCGGAGCGTGGCCACTTCTCAGCCATTGGATCAGGAGGCTCGGCCCTATAAATACAAGGGTGCGAGACCTCCCGGGGGTACTTTTGAAAATTGTCAATTTTAGCCCCTAAACTCATATTTCTTTCATATTATCACCCCCCGAAGCCCCGGTATCAATTATAAGCCCCGGAATACGCCACGAAGTGCCCGTGAAGCCCGAAAAATTTATCTTTTCGGTTTCGAAGCCCGACTTTTGCAGAGCCCGGTTTCTCAACAAAACTCCCGGTTTTATTAGAAACAAACGTTTTAGGAAACGAATTGCTGCCCAATTATCATCAAATCATGTGAGTGTGTAGTTACTTTCACCTTACACATAGATATGAAGTATTTTACATAAAATACGTGATGTGTGAATATATATTGTTTGTTTATTTAAGATGGGTGTTGAAGGAATGATTTATACAGGTTTTTAAATAATTTAAACTGTATATGTATTTTTATCTACGAAAAATGTTGGGTAAAACATGGGTAGATGAAATAGTGGGTGTGATGAAAGGTGAGTTGGACAAAGGAGATGATCAGTAATATTGATCATGAGTTGAGAGTGAGTGGTGAAATGAGATCATGAGTTGAGAGGGAGTGGTGAAATGAAATCATGAGTTGATAGTGAGGGGTGAAGCCCTTACCCAAACGTTGGCGTGAGTGGTGTAATATGAGAAAAGCCCTTACCCAAACGTGGGCCCCCGTCATTCAGCAGAGTATGGATGACAACCATGAACTATTCTAGACAGTCTGTGGAACACTAACAGGCCCGCAACCTGTAGGTGTAATGAACTATATGTTCATTTGATGTACTCTAAAAACCCATTGACATGTATTGCAGGGGGGAATACCTGTAAATAATACTGTCGATAAATGAGAGCTATGAACTTAGCACATGTTGAATAAACCTTGGCAGCTATGGACTTAGTACCTGTTGTATAAACCCCGGTGACGAGGTGACCTTGTGCCTATTCCTTAAGATGAATCCTTAGGAAGGAGTGATAGTTGATTCTTAGGTTAAATCCTTAATAAATAAATAAGATAATGGGGTTGAGGTAATTTGGTTGACTGAATGATGTTTAAGCATAATAAATTTATGTATTGTGGGTTGAAAACCCTATATGCTCACCAGGCTTCCAAACCTGACCCACTCAGCTTTTTATGATTACAGGTAATGGACCCCGAGCATAGTCGGATGATGATGATGAGTGATTTATGGATTATAGGCCAGTAGTTATAAATAACTGTTGTAAGGCTTATAATGTCTTGTTTATGCTTTTGATCTGTATCGGAACATGACATCCCGAGGTTTTAATATAAAAGGAAATTATATATTTCTTAAAGAAAGGTTTTGATAAACTTTCATCATATGTTGTTTTGGGGACCAATTCCGCAACATCTTTTAAAAAGATTCTCTGATTTTATTTTAAAAAACATAAATTAAGTCGGTCTTTTCTGGCCGAGAAATTAGGGGATGTCACATATATACACTAAAGTCCCAATATTTTCATCAATTTGACAAGAAAGTCCTAAACTTTATATTTTTGACAGTAAAGTCCAAATTACCGGCAGTTGTTGACACTTTTACCCTTTTTTCCGGTTAGCCGGTAATTAGGACTTTTTTGTCAAAAAAATAAAGTTTAGGACTTTCTTGTCAAATCGTCAATTAGGACTTTACTGTCAAAAAATAAAGTTTAGGGCATTCTTGTCAAATTGTTGAAAATATTGGGACTTTAGTTGAGACAGACTATACAAACATAAACAACACATGCCTAGTCAAAAAAGTGTGAATGTGGAGAATGGAAAGAAGGGCAATTTTTTTTTTTTTTTTACAGTTTCTTATTTCTCTATTTTTGGGACTGCAAAAAGCGAACACAATCCTAGTTCTTTTTTTTTTCTTTCTTTCTTTCTTTATTGATTATCTCATTTTTTTTCAAAATCAACTTGTTGAGATTAAAAAAACGATTTAACAAGAAGCAAACGTTAAGGATTTCAATAGGATCGAGCTGACTAGAGAAAATTTCAATAACTCTTATGTTTAAAGAGTATTATACCATTAAATTTCTAACCAAAAAATGGATATATATACTAAAATCCTAATATTTTCAACGATTTGACAAAAAAGTCATAAACTTTATTTTTTTTACAGTAAAGTCATAATTGACGATTTGACACGAAAGTCCTAAACTTTTTTTTTGACAAAAAAGTCCTAATTACCGGCTAACCGGATAAAAATGGTAAAAGTGACAAAAACTGCCGGTAATTTGGACTTTACTGTCAAAAAAATAAAGTTTAGGACTTTTTTGTCAAATCGATGAAAATATTGAGACTTTAGTGTATATATCCCTATCGGAAAATTTCTCAAAAGAATTACATTGTGTTGTAGAATTTGAGGGGTTGCGCTGGCCAACCAGGAAACTCCATATATGTGCCCTTGGTCTTTCTAATTTACTTGAGGAAGATAAATATTTTTGTTTTTTCCGTTTTTAAAAACTATTTTTTTGAAAAAGATTTAAAAAAAAAAAAACTATGAAAAATTGTCTTCCTATTATGGGAGCTTTCTAATTAAAAGTTTTTTTTTTCAGTTTTCAAAATTTAGAAAAAAATAAATAATAAAATAAAATAAAAACTATGAATAAACGTCTTTATATTATGGGATCTTTTTAATTATTTTTTTTTAAAAAGAGATTGTTAATTAACAAGTTTTTTCATGGAACTTTTAAATTGAAATGGTGAGTACATGTATATATAACCAATTAAAATAGATGAAAATGCCCTCTTATTTTTGGGCTTTTTTTTCAGATTGATAATGTTGTTCATAAACACCACAAAACTTTATGAAAAAACTCTCAAATTGGAGATGTTTTTAACAAATTCATTAGAAATCTTATGTTTGTAAAAACTACTCTAATAGTCTTTCCAATTTTCATGAGTTTTTTAAGGTAAATAAGTTGATATGGTTTAAATATTTAAATGGTAAAAGCTTTTAAATAACTTAATTAATCATTTTTTTAATAAGTTACCACGGCTTGAATATTTAAATATAAATAGTTTCTAAACTGATTATTAAAGAATATAAATAATTGTTTTATTTATTATTTTTTATAAGTAGTTAGGGTTTTGAAAATGAGAAACCCTTCTAAATAATTTAGAATTATATGTTTTTTATATTATTTAATATTTAGTAGTTATGTTTTTGTTAATATTTTTTCAATCAGCCAATCAGTTGTTCTAGCCTACTAAACATAACCTAAATAAAAATCTTAAATATAGTTTTAAAATAAAACAATAACAAAAAGATATGTTGCGATTTATCCTAAATTAAATCGTTATAAAATTATAGAAGATCGGATAAATATTACGAGCAGAGCACTACATCTTTGTCTTTTGATCTTACCTTTTAAGAATGTTAAAAACGACCATCCCTTAATCCTTAAAAAAAGAAATTCAATAAAGTCCCAAAATTTCCAAGGAATAGAATATCATGTCCGATTTCTCTCTCTCTCTCTAAAACCCCATATAAATACCTCATGCCCGATTCCCAATTTCCCATATTCCAACCACAATATCCACAGGAACAAGACGCAAAGCGAGACGAGAGCTAAAAGAGATAAGAACAAATGGAGATCAACACCAACAACCACCGTGAAGCGGCTGAGGAAAGTGTGCCGAGTATGGTTGCTATTCATAGCCAAGTGAAGAAGATAAGACAAGAGCTGGAGAAAACGAATCATCCGACAGTAATCGAACAGTCTGAGATGAGATCGGTGTTGCGAGAATTTTCGAAATCGCAGAAGCATTGCCGCTCGCCTTTGGGGATTTCCGACAGGCCTATGTCGATCGGCAGATCTTAAATGAAGTAGGATTCTATTATCGTTCGTGTTGACAGTTGATGATGATGATGATGCCTAGTTTTTTAAATCTAGGGAGAACTTTTGTCTTTGTTAGTATGTGTTTTATGAATCTTCTGGTTTTTTTTAGGGGATTTTAGTCTTTAGATACATGTACATAGAGTCTTAAAGGGATAAACTTGATCTGGTTTTCAACCGACGATAAATTTGGTGCTGAATTTTCAAATTTATATCGAGATTAATCCCTTACAATTATACTGATTATGTGTTCTTCCGTTTTAATATAATAAATGGAAGTAAAATCTGAGTAAACTTAATTATTCAACTGATTTAGGAGAAAGTTACATATTGTCGGGCCATATGCATACGAGTAAGTTTCTATTTTAGACAACCTGCTTTAAAAATGAAATAGGTTTCCAATAAAGTGAGTAATATGAATATATGAATTGTGATTACTTAAATCGGGATTATTTTATATTTATTCACCGTAAATATATACCATAACCAATGAAATGTTGATTTTGAAAGATTATATTCTAATGTAAGAAATCGGTTGACAAATAAAGTTTTTACAAAGAATTGAGCATAAATTACAAACATTACTCCTTTGCCATTTCCAAAAATACTAGAGGTATAGAAATAAAGAAGAGGGGTAACGGGCCGAAACTTGCAAAATTAGCAAAATGTTTATTTCTAAGAAAATATTATTCTTTGTGTATTTTATATAATAAAGTGTTTTTTATTAACATAATATACTTATATACATACAAGTTTTATTTTTGCCAAATTTTTTCAAAAAATAATTAAGGACACATTATACAATTATATTTTACAAATATGTATATGATTTATATTGATATTTTAAGTTAATTAGACTTTTTATATTATAAAAAGGGTGTTTAGAAAAGAAATGTTAATAATTCTACATGCGCAGTACTTTTTTTATTGTTACTTTATCTATATAGAATTGATTTTGATTATACTCTTACAAAGCCATTGCTTGAATGTTAATAATTCAAAAGGAAAAATAATTTAGGTCCAGTTGGATAGTTGTTATCTGAAAAAGTTTTCTGACTGGAAAAAAAAAATCATATTGTTTGATTATACATCTGATTAATTGTGCTGAATGATGAAAAATATCATATTACATTGTTGCCGTACATTGTGATGAATGGAGTTACAGAATAATTATAAAAACATACAAATTGTCATATAAAATCAAAATTACACAATAATCATTTAAAAATCTATATACAAATTGTCATACAAAGTAATTAAACACAAATCAATTAAAATCCAAAATTAAAATCCAAATATAACGTTTATTATGTTTTTTTTTAGTTTATTGTTTTTCAAGTTGATGTTACGTTGTTATTCTTTCTAGTCATTTTAGTTTTTTTTATAACCTAACGTATGATTCTTAACCCGGTTTATGTCCGGTAGTAGTGGGATGGATGGAATTTTTTTAAAATAAATTAGGATGGTGGTGGTGTTATCCAAAAAACAATTAATCTAATAAAAATGAATAATGAATTTAAAGAAATTACTAATCCAATAAAATAATATATATATATATATATATATATATATATATATATATATATATATATATTATAAATAATATTTATTAATATATAACAATCCAATAAAAAGTAATAATCCAATAAAAAATAAAAAAAATTATTTAAAAAAATAATAATAATCCAAGAAAGAGAGAGGCGAGGTTTGGGGAACAGTTCTCTTTCCGGCCCATTCAGTCAGAAAGATATGGTTTTGTGGTTTTCTAGGAAAGACATATTTTACCGGGAGATACGTACCCATTTTTGTGCAAATCAAACAGTCTTTCTGGTCCATTCAGTCAGAAAGATCTGTTTGGATCTGAAAAGATGTCTATCAAACGGGGCCTTAATGGGGTAACATAGTTTTTGTTGTGTACACATTTAGTTCTTTATTTATTTTTTTTTTTTTGTAAAATAAGCCCTTGAATTTATTGTTTTTGTATACATTCAGTCTTTTTTTTTTGCAAAATAATTCTTTGTTGTTTGTGTATACATTTAGTCCTTATGATAAGTTTCTTCAGGGTTTGCTCACAAGGCATCGTATGTGGGACAATCATTAATTAGGCATTCTCATATGTGGTTCATATGGAAAGTGGAATCATGTGTTTCATGTCTTCGTTTTGGTAATAGCATGTACTTCTGATATTAGTAATTATTATAGTACAATACCAACTATATTTAATGTCAATGCAAACCTCATTCAATATTAATACCAACCACATTACATCAGGTGAAGAAAAATACATTATCCACAATGATTTCCATTGTTGGAAATAATGTTCACATTCATAACAGTTGGTAATATTACTATTAATATCATAGCCCTTTTGGATTACACGCAATGACAAATTTAATTAATTATTGACATGAGAGTTTATCGAACATCTAGTTAACAAATTTATTAGTGATTAATAAATTAATAAAAGTTCATGATGCTTCTCCTTAATCCTCGCGACAGAACCCTAAACGTTCTAGGGTTTTTATATTTTGCGATTCAAGGTGGTTGAGATAGGAAACCTCCTCTTTAACAGCTACAAGCTTATCTTCAAAAATCAGGATCAGATTGAAATTAACAAAAAAGCATATTTGCTAAAAGATGATCAAAATCGACATACCAAGGAATTTGGGAAGACACTAAACTTTTTTCATGGTGTCATTTTGTCTTGGAAGTGTAGATCCGAGTTGGGAGAAAACAATCATAAATAATCTCATTGTCTGCTACGGGGATAAATGAAACTGAAGTCGAAGACATCTATTCTTGGAGAAAACTAGGACACCAACACTATTTGACCAATACTTATTTTAAGTTACTGATATAAATGGGGGATGTAACATCCCAAAAAATACCAATAAAACTTTCATTTTTAAACCATCAAATCCATAGCACCGTTTGGTCCAAAACCAATCAAAGTAAAAGGTATCTTTCAAACATTAGAGTAAAACAATAATAATCAGTGCGGAAAAAGCCATCAAGGGATGTTGTGCAGTGAAGTCTAGCCCTTCCCTTTGGAGCTGGAAGTACTTGAAAATGTTTAAACCATAAAACTGTAAGCTTTAGTGAGTTCCCCAAAATACCACATATCATACATCACGTCGGGCCCTACCCACATATCGGACCCCACCCATCATAGAAACGGTGTAACACCCATAAAATCCAAACCAAATTTAAACTTTTTAATACATTTTAAAACCATGAAGTTATTACAGTTTGTTTTCAAAATGGTTCAGACATCAGAGTATCCCCAGAATCAATCATGAAAATATGAGGAGGTGCACGATCACGCCTTCGCCTTCACACAATCATCAGAAGTGCCTGAAACAAAATCAACAACTGTAAGCCCGAAGCTTAGTGAGTTTCCCCAAAATATCAACACCATACAAACATAACCATATCATATAACCAATACAGAACAAACAGTAAACAACATGCATAATGAGCCTTCAGTCTGACTGGACCGCCTCACAGGCCTTCAGTCTATCTGGCCTGCTCTCCGAGCCTTCGGCACATCTGGACCGCCTCGCAGGGCCTACAGCCTATCCGGACCGCTCGTCGGGTATGTTGGCCTACAGCACGAAGCAGGACCGCCTCAACCCAACCCCCAATCAAACAAACATGTACACATAAATATCATACGCTAGCACATATCATTTAACAGTCAAACCGATCTAACAGATCACTAACCATTGCAACATCCTAATAACCGGGATACAGACCTAATCGGTCACTAACATAGCATTATCCTATAACCAGGACAATCATGTGCACATAAATATCATATAACACTAGCATGTATATAACGGTCAAACCGATCTAACAGATCACAAAGCATAGCAACAATCCATAACCAGGATATCGACCTAACAGGTCACTAACATAGCATCATCCTATATACTAGGATACCGACCCAACCGGGTCACTAAAGCATAGCATATCACCATCCCAACTACCAGGATGTAAATCAGTAAGCATAACATGCAATAATCCGAATACAATCCATAAAGGGTCGGCCTTGGTGCCTTAGACCCTGTTGATATAGTGAGGATAACTCACCTGGCACCGCTGAAGTCCCGTAGAATAACTCCAGCTGCTGGTTGACAACTCCCCGAACTGTCAACATCAAACAATACCCAATTAATATTTGGGTTCTAAGCTTAAAGTCCAACTCACACTTCAAGAGCCCAAAAATCAAGTAATGGGCTAAAGCCCAACATATGGCCCAATTTTCCAAATTGGGCCCAAACCTCTACATGGTCTTTTCTTAAGGCCCATCCAATTATTCCAATCCAATCCCCATGGCCCAATATCACATAATCATAAAGGTCCAATTATGGCCCATCTATGGCCCAATTTTCCAAATTAGGCCCAAGTCCTCACATGGGCCTTATCCTAAAGCCCATCTAATTACTTTGGTCCATTAAATTGTTCTTGGGTGGCCCACCAATAGTCCAATCACCAAAGCCCAATAAAAAAGCCCAATTCAAGGCCCGAATGAGATTAGGGCTTTCACATGAAATGATGATTAGGGTTAAGTGTTTCTTACTTAACCCATTAAGGACTTAATCCATTAAGTCTATTATTGCCTTAAGCTAGTTTGCCAATGATTATTAATTATTATTTTAAATTTAATAACTAATTCTCGTGTGTGTCCCAAACAATTCCCACAATTAGGGTTTTATGCCCTTAGGGTTTTCCAAACCCTAATTAGGGTTTCTTAACCCAATACTAGCTCATTAGTCCATTGGTTGGGCTTTTAGGTCACATTGGGCCTTATTGGCCCATTAGGGTTCCATTGGGCCCATTAGGGCTTCTTTGGGCCCATTAGGGTTTCCTTGATTCCACATTATCCAAACATCCCCCAAACGAGGTCCAAACGCAATCAAATCACACCGCCACTCGACACGGCGACCGGTGGCAGCAGGAGGCGGCAACCACCACCTCACGGTGGTGGTTAGACTTTTCTTTCATTATTCATATTTTTGGTTACAATTTACAATAGTATCTAAATAACACACACACACACAAAATAATACACACACAACAACATACACACCCTCATGGCGGTCCTTGAGGCGGCAGCCACCATGGTCGGCGGCCATGGTGGTTTTTCCTTGACTTTTCTCTGGCAGCAGCAACCCGAGACACATAGACTCAAAACACGCACAACAGCAGCGGTGAGCGAATGGAAAAGAAGAAGAGGGTGGCAGCGGGTGTTCCCGGCGGCCACTCGATCTCGCCGGAGGGAAACAACCGCAAGGGTGGAGACAGCGGCACGATGCGAGGGTATAAAGAGGTGGCGGCGACTTCAACTGATCATGACGCACGCGTCGGTATTCACAGCTCCGAAGTGGCCTTCGGTGGTTCACTCTCGGCCGACCACGACATCACAGGTAGCAGCGGCGGCGGTTCATGGCTGAGTTGTTGCTGAAATGGTGGAGAAGAAAGGGTGAAGTGAACGGCATAGCAACAACGACGGGGAAGGGTGTCCGGCGGTGGCTTCATCTTCGACGTTCACAGCTCTTCGACGGCACCCGTGGTGGTACAATGGCGGCGCCGACCGGAGCGAAGAGTGGGGTTGGCGGCTGTTAGAAGAGGGGGCATAAGGGAGGTGCGGCTGGATGTTGTAGGGTTAGGGTTACCGGGACTATATACCCACCTCCCATATAACTTCCTTCCAAAATGACAAGACCGGTCCTTCCCTTCTCTTTTCCTTTCAAAATGGATCACAAATTTACACTTCTAACCCTGCCCCCTGAAACCCTGTACAAATCAAGTCCAAAATGTTACCAATCAGCCCCTCCTCTACAAAATCTTCTCATCTTAGGTCCAGAACTTACTCTTTAGTCCCTATTTCCATAAATCCTTACAAATTAAGTCCCCAAAATTATACTTTAATCCTTGGAGATTCAATTCTTGCCATTTGGCTTCCTGGAACCAACACCCCACTAATTATTATTACATTTTGGGCTCAAATAATATAAAATAATAATAATAATAATTACTTCCCGGGGTTCCTGATTTATTATTTAATTACTCAACTTAAAACGGGATGTTACAAACGGGCCCCGTCCAACATACAAACGGGCCCAACCCAACATACAAACCGACCTAGCTCAGCACACAATGCAAGACTCACAAAGACACCTAGTGTCCTACACAGTATAATAAGAAGACTCACATTGCCAAGGTAATAAAAAACTAACAACTTTCACAACCAACGAACGGGTTCTATACACCTTAGTCTACTTTCTAACACTAGAAATTTGACCAAAAGTCAACCCATCACAAAAGTCAACGGTCAAGGTTAAAGTCAACAGTCAACATTACCAACAACTGATACTCACATTGTGACCAACCCATGGACACGTCGTGGCTAACAAACTCAGCCCCAATCCAAAACTCCATATTTGAAAAACTAAGCCGTGATCAAAACGATTGTGACGTCGTGATGGCCATGCCCCCATGTAGTGACAGAGTCCGTCCAAAACAATCGAGAAATCCCATCGTCACGTTGTGACCTCCACAAGGTCATGTCGTGACTACAACCATTTGGGACAACTTAATGCATCCAGCCCTTAATTGTAACGTTTCGTTTAAATTAAATAAATAATTAACCCTAAACCCGAGATGTATAATATATTTTATTGTAGCTCTAAATCCATAATATCTTAGCGGGGTATTGATCTTCGGGATTCAAAAGCCATAATTGAGAGTTTGGGGATTAAAATGTAATTTTCGAATTAGTTTGTAAATAATTTTGAAGCTTGAGGGTTGTTTAGTAAATTATGGATTTAATTTGAAAATGATTTCAGAAGTCAGGATGTGTTTGGTAAATTATGGGCTTATTATGAAAAAGATTTCTGAGGGCAGGGGCTGTTTGGTAAATTTTGGACTTAAGTTGAAAAAGGTTTTGGGGAGGAGGGGCCAAACTCGTAAAAAGGAATGAAAGTTTGTATGAGGACATGGGACTTAAACCCGATCACCCCCCCCTCTCGTTGTGCAACTAAACCCTAACCCTAATGTAACCCCCCCAGCCGCCAACCTTATACCTCCCTTCCACCTCCGGCGCCGCCAATCGTTGAAACATCACCGTCGTGCCCTGTTGTCGGCGACAATGAGGACCACCGACGAAGCTGTGAGCGCCCGCTGCCACCTCTCCGTCGTCCTCCTTTTTCTTCTTCTTTTTTTCTTGTCGCCGTTCACAGCCGACCACCGCCCGATTCAGAGCTCGTCCCACAGCAGCTAGCCGTCGCCACCACCGCTAGTACAACCTACATTTCGAGGTCGAGATTCACTACTGTGAGTATGGACCAGCAGCGGGTGTATGTTCACTTGAAGGTGTGTCGCGGTGATCCTTGGATATGCGTGTGTGTGTGCTCGTTGGCCGGAAAGCTTGGAAAACCACCATGGCTGCCAACCATGGTGGATGCCGCCACCTTTTCTCTTTCTGCCGCCACCAGCCACCGTGAAGGGTGGCTGTGTGTGTGTTTTGTGTGTGTGGGAGTGTATTTTATGGGTATTATTGGGGTACGATGTGTATGTGCGATTTTTGGCTGGAACACCCACCACCACCACTGTGAGGTGGTGGCTGCTACCTCACGCCGCCATTCTACCATCACCAGCCGCCACTTTGGGTGGCTGTGTGCTCTTACATGTGATTGAACCGTTATTTGGGATGTGTTTGATGTATTTTGGTCTAGAATCATAACCACCACCGCAAGGTGGTGGTTGCCGCAGTGAGCCGCTGTTGACCACCACTACTCGAGGTGGTGGTGGGTGGTACCCAACTTATTTAACATTAATCAATCTAAAAAATTTAACCATTGGACTGATTGGCACACGATTGGGTTGGAAAACCTAATTTTGGTGATGATTAGTTTTGGATTGTCGTGACCCGCGTTGAAGGCATTAATTAAATTTCTAAATAATACATAATAATGCCCCTATAATTATCGTAACACAATATTGGAATTTATAGGTTAAGTCCTTAATGGGTTAAGTAAGAACACTTAACCCTAATCGTCATTTCATGTGAGAAACCCTAATTATGTTTGGGCTTCTAGATGGGCCTTCTGTTGCGCTTTGGTGATTGGGCTATTGATGGGCCATCCAAGAATAAGTATAAGGACTAGAATAATTGGATGGGCTTTGGGGTAAGGCCCATGTGAGGGGTTTGGGCCCAATTTCGAAAATTGGGCCATAGATGGGACATAATTGGGTCTTGATGATTATGAGATATTGGACCATCAGAATGCCAAATGTTTGTACTATAATAAATGGTTGGGCCTTAGGGTAAGACCATATAGAGGTTTGGGCCCAATCTGGAAAATTGGGCCATATATTGGGCCTTGATTATTATTTGGCTTTTGGGCCTCCAGAGTTTGAGTTTGGGCCTTGATTTTGGTCCAAGTTAGGTTAGGGGTAAAATAGTCTCTTTACCCCAAGTATAGACTTATGGTTACGCATTGGAGCCAATTATTAATTGGGTGTTGTTTTGATGATTGACAGTTTGGGGATCTATCAGCCAGCAACCAGGGATTTATTCGCGGGACTTCAGCAGTGCGAGGCGAGTCTCCTCATTGTTTGTATGGGTCTAAGGCACCAATGCCTACCCATTTAGTATATGTATGGTAGGAAGACCCGAGGGTTAGCCCTAGGCATTATGTATGAAAGACCAGGAGGCGACTCCTGGCACACTGTATGATATTATGTATGGTAGGAAAACACGGGGGTTAGCCCTAGGCATTATGTATGAAAGACCAGGAGGTGGCTCCTGGCACACTATATGCTGATTAGCTAAGTAGAACAGTATGTATGCTAGTTGTCTTTGTGATGCTTGCATGGAAGACCCAGAGGTGGCTCTTGGCACTTGTCTATAAGACCGAAGGGGGTGGCCTCCGGCTTGGCAAGAAAGACCACGTGGCGGCCCGTGGCATAATGACAAGGCTATGTTTTGGCACATAGCATTTTATGTGATTATGATATATGATTGATTTGTATGGCTCACAGTTATGTATGGTAGTATCCGGTTGAAAGAGACCGAAGGGGTAGGCCAGCACCAAGATATGTTAGGCAGCATGTTGATATGTATGGTATGTGGTATTTGGGGAACTCGCTAAGCTTCGTGCTTACGGTTTTCTGTTTTGGTTTCAGGTACTTCCAATTTTCAAAGGAAAGGAGTCGGCTCGATCGCAGCGCATCACACTATGTTTTCCGCACATGAGATCTTGAGTATTACACTCTGATATTGTTTTATGATAACATGTTTTGATTATTGACACTTGGGTTTTGACATGGGATATTATTATGGATGTTTTTATACTGTTGGTTTTATAATAACTTATTTAAAAAATGAAATTTTTGGTCTTGAATTTTGGGATGTTACATTAATCCTTTAAGCCATTCATTCCAACTTTCCAGAGGGTCTTCTTACTCCTAAAAGATTCTAAAAATCGATGCGTTATAGACATACATGTCCAATGTATGTCTTGATCTCTTATTAGTTCAAAATGATGAAATATAGAACCATAATTACATGAAAGTATTTAAAACTTAGCCAAACCTCATGTCCAACACATACAACCCTCAAGGGACCTGAAGAACCCATAATGTTGCCAACTTTATGGAATCCAACCATTCCAACTTGCTCAAACTTGAAGATAAATGGATAAAAACTTAGATCTAGCAACTTAGAACAATAAATTTTGGATCTTGAACACTTAAAAAGGTCCAGAGAGGCCTAAATGAAGTCCTAATCTTGCCAAGATGCACACAACACTACCAAAGCCTTCTTTTTACTTCTAAAAGTACCAAAACACCAAGGGTAAGCTCACAAATAGAGAAAATGGTATTAGGGTTTGCTTCAAGGTTCTAGAAGGTGATCGAGGCTAGAAATGATGCCCTAAATCTGAGATTAGAGGTTTAAATATAGAGGAAACCCTAAAAGATCATGGGATTGGGCTGCAGCTATTGTCACGTGGTGACCATACCCTTGTCATGTCGTGACATCCATCTAGAACGTGTTCTAATATTTGGTATGTCACGTCGTGACCTCCCTATGGTCACGTCGTTACATATGGTTTTCCCAAAAATCATGCATTTGACTCCTTTATGCCATACACTGATCCATTCTGGGAGACATGTGCTACAAGGGAAAAGCCACGTATGAGAACACATTATTAGTGATTGTCCAACGTAGGATGTCATTTGAGCAAAACCTAAAGAAAATCGGTCATAAGGACTAAATGTGTACAAAAACAACAAGGACTTATTTTGAAGCAAAAAAACATGATGGACTAAATGTGTACAAACTGAGAACTTAACTTGGAGTAGCCAATTATAATGAATGAATGTGTACAAAACAACAACTTAAAGGGTTTATTTTACACAAAAAAAAACAATAAGGACTAAATGTATACATAGCAAAAACTTTGTTACCTTATTAAGTCATTTCCCCTAATCCAAACTTACTTTATTTTGTGGAATGGGATTTACAGCTTGTAGGAAGATGAGTTTCTTGAACTTGAAGAAGTCGTTTCTTGAACTTGAAGAAGTCGTTTCTTGAAGAACATATCGATTTAGATGATTCCAAATTCTGCTTTGATACCACTTTTGGGTCCCTAAACCGTAAATCAATCGATGATAACATAGAGAATACTTATAAAGATATTTATATTGATAAACTAATTCAGAAATACAAATAAAATATCATAAACTTATTATGATTTAACACCACTCTAAGAATAGCTCTCATAAAGAAAAATAGTTTTTTTATGCTCGGAAAGAGTTACAAAATAGCAAACCCTAGAGTAACTTAAATACTAGGTTAGGTCGTCAATCGCAATCTATGAGAATTAGTGAGTCTTCCACAAGTAAGGAAACTTAACCTTGCTCAAATTTGAATTAATCTCAATCACTAAGATATCGAGATACTCCATTGAGCCAAATTCTTTAATCCAATTACAAGTCTTTAAAAAGTACGGGTCAACATTACCAAATTGACAATCTCGTTGGTCTATTAGTTGGTTGGTCATGTCAGATGGCTGGTGAAGCACTTTGACTCATCAAATCACTAAGGTATATTTCATAAAGCATATATAATTATCATTGTCAAGGTAGATATTTACATGTTGTACACCAATTGGAAATAAGTATTGATAAATGTTGTATTTCGGGGCAACAAATCTCTTTTTGCAACTGGACCAGCTGGATTAATCATTTTCTTGGGTCTTTCTTCTAAACAACTAGCTTCTTGTGAAACAAGATTCAACCATATAATATTTCATATCATCTGAGTAAGGGGAACTCTTAGTTTATTAGCTAGCTTGCTCTTCTTCCCTTCAGTCACCTTCATCATTTTATAACACTCTCTTTTGGTTTAAACTTTCTAAGGGAATATATATACTAGAACAATTACTTATATAGAAATAAGGAGCCATTAGCATATTAATTAATTTAAAAATGTAACTATATGATTTTTTCTACCTAATGGTCGAGTAATTAGTTATGTAATAAGTAAGGTTTAAGAATAATAATAATAATAATAATAATAATAATAATAACTAAAATACATCAATTTACTTAAATTAATTAGGAGTAATAAGTCTATGGTTTATTTCGTTATTTTCAGAAACTATATATGATAAGAGAATTAGAGGAGGGGGTGTTTTTTTTTTGCTAATAGACCAAAGCTACCATTTTCGTAAACTACTCATTTGTCCCTTTCCTTCGGCGCTCAGACGCGTCTTCTTCCCCGATTAGAACATGCAATATTCGACTTCCTTGAAAGAGATCCAACCCCTTCTACAAATCAAACCTAGCAATTGATTTAAGTGTGTTTGTTATGTGACTGAAACGAGATGTGAAGTGATATCATGCTCGAAGATACAAAAGGGAGAGGGAGTGTTGTGATGAGCTTAACCCTCTATGGCATTTCCTCCTAACTTCTCCAGCGACATGAGAGTATGAGCGAAGTAAGACTGTTGCAGTGGTCTTCCCGACGATCTCTGCAACAATGTGGAGGGTATCTTTAGCTCCTGATATATGATATTTAGTGTATGTATGTGTATGTATGTATACGAAAGAGAGATAGAGCATCTATGGTGTAGCTGTTTCTGATCCGTCGAGAAACCGATGGCCACCAACGATGGAGATCATTGGACTATGGTGAGTTTCATGTGTTTTCGGTGGGTGAAACCTAGATTCCATTTTGTTTAGGGAATGACCACCAAAAACTAAGGATGTCTTCACATCCCTAGTGAAAGTTCCATTAAATAGTGAGATCAATTTGGAGACTAACATATTGGATCATGGATGGATGAAAATGGTGGAAGCTTGAAGGATTTATGCTTTTCCTCATGAGTCTTGAAAGGTACCATATTATATTTATTTTAAGAGAAGTTAAATATCCTCCTACAAAATCTTCCTATTTTTCTTCCTACTCATAAGATTATATAAAGTGTCACAATCAAAGGATAAGATGAGGAAAGAGAATTAGTGGATTACACTTGGCAATCAATGAATAGGTAAGAGGATGAAGGAGGAGGATAAGGTAGCAATTACTTTAATTTTCTTTCTTTTAATATATAAAACAAGTACATATGGGTTTGAAAATGGTCATTACTACATTTGCAGTTTTATTGATTTATAATATAGTTATATAGAACCATACTTATGTTATTGATTGTTGGTGATTTTAGTGTCACCATGTCATTTTAAGTAACTGGAACAAACAAGTGAGCTAAGGGGCTTTATGATTTGTACTCTAATATATGTACGTGGGTTGTGCGGAGTGCACGCATGTATAAGATCGAATCAGAAGCCGGTTCGACGACTAGTCGGGGGTCCGGGTGCAGCGCCCCTTTGGCGGGGTCTAGGGGAAGCGCCCCTAGCGGGGTCCAAGGGGCAGAGCCCCTGGCTGGGGTCTAGGGGCAGCGCCCCAAAACCTCACCGAATTTTACATATGGGAACATAATGGAAAATTCAATTTCTTGAGGGTGATTATGGTAAAACTAACGAAACTCGTTAGTTTTTGGTAACCCTAAATCCTCATTAAATCTGGATTAACATTACTTGCTTCCAAAGCAACTAATGATGGCCCAACCCTAATGAAACCCTAATCGTGTTTAATATATAAACAACTCTTCCTCTACAGAAGGGGGTTACGATCTTAAGCTCTCGTTTTCATCAGACTTTCACAGAATCCTCTAGCATATTGTCTTACGTCTTCTGTGCCTAGAAACGTAAGTGTCCACTTGTATTATCCTAGGCTGAATTTCTTGTAACCCAGACATAGGGTAGAAATATCAGTTCGGAAAGTGATATCACGATCCAAGTTGGTATCCAGATCTCCACCACAAACCCTAAATTTCCCAACATAGATTAGAAGTAGACTAAATATAATTATCAAACTTCGGAAAAGACCACTTTCAAATCTATTTATTCACTAATGGATTTACCTCATTAAAAGAGGTTTATAAATATGAGCCTTAAACTACGTTTGAGAAAAATGTAATTGGATTTAAGTATAATTAAGTTGGTAACTATTTATTTAACTAATAGTCATTTGAGCTAGTATACATGACAATATTTACTAATAGGATTTAGAAGGATAAAATGGTTAATACGTTAATAACGTAAATAAGTATAATACTAAGTATTATTTAGTAATACTTTAAATATAGAGCCAAGTATAGATTATTATTATGGTTGTAGGTGTTCAGGGAGCTGGACAATCCATCTTAGCCACTTCGGTGGTTTTACCCTGTGTTTTTACTACTTCAGGTGAGTTTTCATGAATTTACTTATTATATGGACTATGTTATGTATGTTGACCATGACAGACCCTTCAGGGGAAGTGGTCAATGTTTGGATGATCATGACAGACTCTTCGGCGGAAGTGATCAGTCCCAATTTGGATAGTCATGAAAGACCCTTCAGGGGAAGTGACCGGTCCCAGTTTGGCAGTGTCTGAGACAAAGCCTGGGGGAATCAGTCTGTTGGTGTAGAGTTGTTACCAAAAATATGTGTTTGGAAATTCATGTGTATGTGTTTAGTTATATGTGATAGAATGTAAGTAATATGTGATTTATTACTTGAAGTTTATGTGCTATTATTGTGGATTGCATATAATCTGTATAGCGGGTGAGTGTTGTGATTACTCACTAAGCTTTAGGTTTACAGTTTCTACTTAATGTTTTTAGTTGTAGGTCCTTTAGGTTCGAAGGGCAAGATCTGACATGATTGGGATATTTGGACTTTCTAGGAGGGGTGTGACATCTAGTTTAACCGTCTTATGTTACACTATTGTTTTCAAAACAAAACTTAGCTTCCGCATATTTATTATGAATATGTTAATGTGACACGAAAAATGATGTTATGATTTAATAATGAGTATGAATGAAACCTGTTGGTAAAACCTTCACTCCGATTTTAAAAACATTATACTCAGATTTTGAGATGTTACACATTTCAATCCACTTGTTGAAACCATAAGTTACTAGCTTAGTAAGTAGAGTTGTTTCTTTAATAGCAACATCAGTTCTTCGAGTCATGTGCACAAATAGTAAGCTGAAAAAAAAAACTAGGCTTGGTGCACTTGAGCTTGTAAGGACAAGCATTCGTTCGTGTTTGCTCGTGTGGATATTGATAGATGTGATCATAATTTCTACACAAAAGTCAACATTGATTCTGTTAATTCGATGAAACCCTTATGGTTGTTGTTTATTAAATTAGTAAATTTAACATGGTTGGTTATGAGAATTGTTTATTTAACTGTTTTTGTTTTTGTTGCATTTATGTTTGATTGCTTTTAGTAATTTGTAAGTAATCAACAACGCCCAACAATGTTATTATAGCGTGCTCTTATATATTTAATTTACTTTCTTTATTTTTTTTCTCATTTATAACCATTGATTTTCGATGGGTGCATGAGAATGATTAAAAAAAACTTTAAATTTCAAATTTTGTTAATATTTAAAACATTAACGACTTGATTCAATATTTAGATGGTACATATTTATTATTTTATTAAATATAAAGCATGTAAAACAAACCATTAGTTTGTTTTACATCGTAGTTAACATATTTTGCATGTACTATCAGCCGATATATCTTTTTATGAAGTGATCTTTTTTTTTTGTTTGACTATGATAGGGACGCATATTTTTCTTGCTCAAGTGTGCTCGTCCACTAACTTACAAACTTGAATAACTCATGTACTCTCATCACTTGTACCCCAAATCCGTTCTAATATGGAATCTTTCTCGAACATATTTCATTACCAATGCTAGCTTCATTTGCTATTCGATCGAACAACTGAAAGTCTCTGATATTTGTCACAACTGGAAATTTCCAAGTCTAGAAACCAAGCCAAAAGAGTCCCGTACATGTAATAGTTGTATCTATGCTAATATTGACCATGAACACTTCCCTAGGAAGCATCCATGGCCGTGAACTATCCCTAGGAATCAATGGTTGGCCGTGAACACACCCAAGAACTCACTAAGGCCGTAAACCCCCTCAAACCACCACACATTGGTCGTGAACACCAACCTAGGCCACTTTAAGGTCGTGAACAACATAAGGGACCCCCTTAGACCGTAAACCACCTTAGTGGACCTTCCTCTGACCGTGAACCTTGGTTTAAGGTCCATCTAGACCGTGAACTCCTTCCAAGTTAAGTGTGTTCACGGTGGTTATGAGCTGTAATGCGTAGACTTCCAATGCACATCTCAGTAATTCATGCATTATCCAACAGTAATCAAAGCAAACATCTAATCACTTCCTTATCCCATATTAGGGACCGTGAACCCACTCCCTCAATTCACAATTCATTTCCATATTTTGTAAACCATCGTGAACTCTCCCAAGGAACTCCAAACAAGCTCCATAATTCATTCTCTTCACCATTTCTTTCTAATTCCTTGTAAGTACCTCTTATATGACTAGTAAATTCTCTATATTACTTTGTTATCTCATCATGATCACACAAGATATTGTGTATTGATGTTCCTAGGAGATACTAAGTTTCCAAGGGTTGTCAAACTCTTCAAGTGTTCTAGGCTCAAACTTCTCACCACACCTCTTCATCCACACATTCTCCTACCCAAGGTGAGCTTCATACCCCTCTTTTTGATGTTTAAATCTTGTTATACTTGCTTGTTATACATGTATGCCTAGTTATATATGTGCTAAATCTATGAAAACTCCATATGAAATAGTCCTAGAATTCGAAATTTTGTGCAAGTTTCAAGTGTTAGAACTATACTATACAAATGGTGTATAAAATCAATAACTAGTATGTTACAATATATGAGTTACAAATTCTTATGACAAAAAATCTAAGGATTTCCTAAAAATTTGCTTAAAACAAATTGTTGGACAAAATATTTGAAAGTGGTTAGAAAATGGAAATAATGATATTTTTGGGGGACCATTTCCAGCCATATAAATATACAAGGACTATTTTGGATTATGAGAAATTTGGGAAATCATTGGACGTCTCAATTTTTAAAGGACCAAAAATGAATTTTTTGGATAAACAAGGGCCTTTTGAATATTTTCTCAAATATAAGTCTAAATTGAACATTTTAGAAGAAATGGGCCATTTTCACACATTTCACCAAGTTTTGAACTACTTATGACACCTTTTAGCAAATATGGGTATTATTTGATACTTTATAAAAAGAAGGGCTATTTTTGCCAATACCGATAATATTGGGTCATTTTTTATAATTATGATTCCAAGTAGATTATCCTCAATAAATGAAAACGATAGATCTATTCATGAGTACAACTAATGTTATTTATTTAATAAATAATGAATTTTCACGATTTGCTCAAAAACCTGTTAGTATTCTAGTCAGACGAATCTCCAAAGTACTTATATATATATATATATATATATATATATATATATATATATATATATATATATATATATATATTAGTGTACGCCTAAAGTCCTGTAAAGAGTTATAACCAGAGTCTCCTGGAGGGAGAGCGGGAATTTGTATATAGATCTATACGGGGTTGACACCCCGCACCTTCGCTGTTCGCTACAGCTTGACCGGCCAGTCTAGGGTGACAAATGTCTTTAAACGAACCCGGGCGCCTGAGAAACGCTAAGACAGGCCTCCGTCATATTAGTATGGTTATAACGACTCACTTAGAATATAACAATGAATTATTTAGAAATAAACATAAGTTACACCTTTCGACTATAACAACGATGGTTTGGATACTTTAAACGATGCTTTTACCACACAAGTATTAGGGTTTTAATACTACTATTTTACACATCAGAAAATATAGGATTTTCTGGGGAAAACGATTGTATACGATTTCGAAAACGATAAACTAACACACACAAGCAACTATACTTGATTGAAAATGAAACTTACAACTATTTTGACAAGAAGATATTGGATTTTCTGATTTTTCCAACTATCACATATTTTTATACAAAATGCTTATGAACTCACCAACATATTTTATGTTGACGCTTTTCAAACGACTTGTATTTTCAGGAAATCAGTAAGCAGGTTAATGGGACGCGGATTCAGGATTATTTTGTTGTATTTTGGAAATTACTCCCTATTGTCTCGTTTGTGTAATTTGAGAACATAAACATGATGTAAAACAATGTAAGTTTTTTATATTGATGTATGATGTTTGGATTTGCTATGTTTCATTTATATTCAATTGTTATGATACTGCACAATGAAGTCACCCGCCTCCGGACGTTTCCGCCGTCTGGTCCGGGGGTGTGACAGATTGGTATCAGAGCATTGTTTATAGTGAACTAGTATATCTAGCCATACAAGATATACAACTATAAATACAATGGGACTAAAACACACTCTGACTAAAAGTAAACATACTTGCTAGAACTGTATCATAACAAGAACAAAACAAAAGAACTCAAAGGTTGAACACTACAGTCAAACCTGGACAGTTATGTAATCATATCTGGGATAAATATAGCCTGATCAACTATATTTATTTGAGATATGATCAACATGTGTTTGGGAGTGGTAGTGGTGTTGCAACAAGTCTAAAAAATGAAGGGTGGATCGAGGAAGACTTAGAGGAAGAACCCATGGAAGAACTCGAGGAAGATGATATCAATGAAGAAGAAGAAGAGGATGATGTGTCGGACGCCGATTCCGAAGTCATCGACCCTCCTTACGTCAACAGGGTACCTCCACATCGTCTGGGACCCAATGGTCCTATGCCTCCATGGGCTCATGCCATCGAAAGATGGAGAAGGCATCAACAACAACCACCTCCTTATGGGATGGAGCAAAGATTTTACGACCTTTGTCAGGGAGGACCCGCTGACCGCGCTCTACCGGTCGTGGTCCGACGAATCGGATACATTGGCAATCAGGCCCAAGTGACCGCCGACCAAATGGTACAGATAAGAGTTGCCTTGGAACAATCAAATGCTTGCATCCAGGACCTTGAATGGAACTATGTCCCAATGGAGCGCCTGATTGAAGACCTTACCGCTGCACGAGCAGAGGTGAGAGAATATCAGGTGCGACATGCTACTCTGGATGAGAGGGTGCATATCGTTGAGCGCCGACTAGCTGAACTTCAGGGTGCATCCTCGTCGTCATCCGCACCATCGGATGCTCCTCATCGCCATTAGAACCCGTTTTACTTGCTGTCGTTAACCACATAACTCTCTTTTGCTTGTGATTGTAGTATTAACTCTAAAAACTAAGTAACCACGCTCCTCGTCGAATCTATGTGCTAACAGACACTGTTTCCCTCTATGTACCAAATGCCTTTCGAAGGCAAATTTTCATGTGTGTACTAAGAAATTATCGTTAATGCAGCAGTTCTGTGTTTTATGTCAGATGTGTCTGCTATGTTCTCTAACATTGGGTTGGGTTGCGTAAGCAAACCACCGCGATCTCTAAACAATCACGGATATCTGGAATCATTATATACTCATTGTCTTTCTGTTCCATGACATAGAGATGCCGAGGAGACCAATCCGTAAGAATAACAACACAGCACCACCACCGCCGCCTCCGCCAGAAATGAACTCCGCAGCCTTACAAGCAGCAGTTTCAGCTGCGGTGACAGCGGCCCTAGCCCACATACAAACCGGAAATAACGGTGGTGGGAATGGTCAAGGGACGGGAAGCTCCCATCAAGGGATGAATCAAGGGCCTGCAAAGGTCTGCTCCTACAAGGACTTTTCCAACGCAAGACCCCGCACTTTTAACGAGACTGGAGGAGTCATAGCTTTGAAACGATGGATCGAGAAGGTGGAGTCGGTATTCGAAATTTGCGAATGTCCGAAGGGGAGTAAAGTGAAATTTGCGGCCTGTACATTCATCGACCAGGCCTTGTCATGGTGGAACGGTCACATTGAGGCCATGACACTCCCCGTTGAAAACGCCATGTCCTGGGAAGAACTCAAGGAAATGTTAATCGTCGAGTACTGTCCCCGAGGGGAGGTACAAAAACTCGAACAAGAACTGTGGAACCTTACGATGCAAAACTCGGACATTGACGCGCACATCTCGAGATTTGGCGAACTAGCTCTCTGGTGTCCTGGTATGATTACGTCCGAGGGAAAGAAGGTCGAATGATTCATCTGGGGATTGACGCCTCCCATTCAAGGTAATGTGATTGCCTCGAAACCCGAGACCTCTGACAGTGCAAAGCGCCTGGGCAAGAAGCTTTATGATCACAACGATAAGAAAAGTACCAAAGCGACTGAGGGGGAAACAAGCAAGAAGGAGGTAACAAGAAGAACTGGGAGAATAAGCGAAAAAGGGGACAGAAATCAGGGTCGTCCCAGAAACCACAAAAAGTAGCTGTCCATTCTGTTACCGCTCCAGTCGCACCAGCTCCACCCGCCCCAGCCTCAACCACAACAGCGTCAGCCAACTCATACGCGGGTTCCAATCCCAAGTGTGACAAGTGTAATTACCACCATTTCGGGGCATGCAAGGACTTCCACTGCACCAACTGATATCGAAAAGGACACATTGTCCGATATTGCAGGATGCCCCTACAACAAAATAAGCAGCCCGCTGACAACAACGCCGGAGCCAGCCGTGCACGTTACGGATTCGGAGAAACTGGCCATTTCAAAAGCAACTGCCCCAAGAACAACAATCAAAATGCAGGAAGAGTCCTAGCCATGGGACAGGGAGAGGCAGTGCAAGATCCAACCGTGGTGACTAGTACGTTTCCCCTCAACAACTCTTATGCGTGCATTTTATTTGATAGTGGTGCTGAGCGGAGCTTCGTAAGTCACGAATTCAAACACCTACTCAATCAAACTCCCCAAAAATTGAACGAAACTTTCACGGTCGAAATGGCCAATGGTAAAACAGAATAAACCAACGATATCTACGTAGGGTGCACATTAGCATTAAATAATCACTCCTTCCTAATCGATTTGATGCCTGTTAATATTAGGAGCTTTGATGTGATTGTTGGCATGGATTGGTTAATCCCCCACCATGTTGAAATTATGTGTCACGAGAAGGCCGTTCGCCTTCATCTTCCCAACAACGAAACCCTAATAGTTTACAGCGATAAATCCAGCACAAACTTCCGACTCATTTCTTGCATCCAAGCACAAAAGTGCTTGCATAAAAAGAATCACGCCTTTCTCGCCCATGTTGTGGATAAAACAAAGGAGGAGAAAAACATTAACGATATTACAGAAGTACGTGACTTTCCCGACGTATTTCCTGAGGATTTGCCAGGAATACCCCCCGAGCGGCAGGTCGAGTTCCGAATCGATCTTGTACCTGGAGCCACTCCAATCGCCAAATCACCTTACAGATTAGCTCCTGCCGAAATGGAAGAGTTATCTAGCCAACTAAGCGAACTTCTCGACAAATGATTCATCAGGTCGAGCTTCTCACCTTGGGGAGCTCCGGTCCTGTTTGTCAAAAAGAAAGACGGATCTTTCAGGATGTGCATCGACACCGGGATTTAAACAAGCTTACTGTCAAGAATCGATACCCACTCCCTCGAATTGATGATCTATTCGATCAGCTCCAAGGATCCAGCTACTTCTCCAAGATAGATCTGAGGTCCGGATACCACCAACTAAGAGTCCGAGAGGAGGATATTCCGAAGACTGCTTTCCGAACCCGATATGGGCATTTCGAATTCGTGGTCATGCCTTTCGGTCTCACAAATGCACCCGCAACCTTTATAGACCTGATGAACCGAGTCTGTCGGCCGTTTATCGACAACTTCGTGATCGTTTTCATCGATGATATCCTCGTTTACTCGAAGAGTGAAGAAGAGCACAGCCAGCACTTACGACAAATTTTGGAAACTCTTAGAGCGGAGAAGCTGTACTCAAAGTTCTCCAAATGCGAGTTCTGGATTCGTAGAGTGGAATTCTTGGGACATGTAGTCAGTGAAGAGGGGATACATGTGGACCCTACCAAGATCAAAGCTATTGAGGGCTGGGCAACTACAAGAACCCCAACCGAAATCCGACAATTTTTAGGCCTCGCTGGTTATTACCGAAGATTCATCCAAAATTATTCCAAAATCGCCAAGCCTCTCACCACTCTCACCCAGAAGGGCGTACCCTTCCATAGGAATGACAAGCAAGAAGTTGCCTTCCAAACCCTGAAACAAGCCCTCTGCAGTGCCCCAGTGTTGTCCTTGCCGAAGGGAATGGAAGATTTCGTAGTATACTGCGATACTTCTAATCAAGGGTTAGGCTATGTGCTTATGCAACACGGAAAGGTGATAGCTTACGCATCTAGGTAACTAAAAACCCATGAAGTAAACTATAACACCCACGACCTCGAGCTGGGAGTTGTGGTCTTCGCCCTGAAAATTTGGAGGCACTACCTATATGGTACAAAGTGCACCATTTTCACAGACCACAAGAGCCTTCAGCACATTCTGAATAAAAAAGAATTAAACATGAGACAGTGGAGATGGGTTAGTAACACCGTAAATTTTCAAACCAAAATTTTCAATTTAAAAACACATTTATCTCCATTTTAAAATCACAAAAGGTCACAATTTCAATTCATCAAATCTCATATCCAAAAACTGTATATATCAAAACTCTAGGATCCTCTCAATCATAGCTCTTTCTCTGGTGTGTAAAATCAAGCCGGTGCCTTCCCGCGATTATTAGAAAAACCTGAAACACATAACACATAACACATAACACATAACACGATAAGCACGAAGCTTAGTGAGTTCCCCAAAATACCACATACAACACATTAGCAACTCGAGGCTATAACTCTGTAAGACCCTCCGGTCAATGTGTCTCAGTGGGACCCTCCAGTCAATGTGTCTCAGTGGGACCCTCCGGTCAATGTGTCTCAGTGGGACCCTCCAGTCCCACAACTCTGATGGACCCTCCGGTCCTAACTTTGTGGACCCTCTGGTCCTAACTCTGTAAACTCTGAATAACACATAGCATAAATCACACAGACATAATGCAGTAATATCACAATACTAAAATAAACACAATAGACCCTCTGGTCACACATATATACCACTATAGGTAAAGTATAGTGAGAAGACTCACCTTGCAAGCAGCAAGCAAGCATCCTCGCACTCGAATCTCGAACTAGCCACCGCCTAACACATAGGGTAGTTATCTCAATAAATACTCGATTATCGACTCTAAGCAACCAAATGTTATTCTTCTCTCTTTAACTCTTGAATTGGGTAAAAGACCATTTTACCCCTCCATGGTCTCCATTACTCATGTTGACCAAACCCTAAAGTCAACAGAAGTCAAACTCGAGTCAACAGTCCATGTTTGACCCGACTCGTCGAGTGCACCCTTGGGACTCGTCGAGTCCCCTCGTTTCCTCGGAAGTCTCAAGAAAGTCCAGCTCAACTCATCGAGTTGACCCCCAACTCGCCGAGTTATCGCACAATCAAACCCATCGGGACAAACCCTCACCGACTTGTCGAGTCAGGCCATGGACTCGGCGAGTCCCTTCGATCAGATTCCTCATTCAGACGATTTAAGGCAGATCCATCACTCCAAACACTAGATCTACCATCCTAAGGGTCGATTGTCACATAAAGCTGCAAGCTTTACGTTTAAACATGGCATATAAGACTCATAATGCCAATACATGCTCCCACAAGGGCTAGATGCACAAAAGCTAGACTCTAGCTCAATAAAGCTTGGATCTTTGGTCTCACAAGTCCTTCTACAGTCCAGATCTGAGGTTTCAACCTCATGATATGCTCAAATAACTCATTGCCAAGAATGGATGGGGGAAAACCCTCAAAATCTCCCTAAACTAGAATCTCACAAAGGAAAGGTCAAGATAGGAGCTTTTTACCTTTGCACTGAAGCTCACCACTGAGGAACTCTAGATCTACAGCCCCTCCTTGATCAAACACACCAAGCTCTTCAATTCTCCTTCAAAGGATGCACAAAACCACTCAAATTAGCTCCCCACTCACTCTCTAGCTCTAATGGCGATTTGGGTTTGCTCTCAGGGGTGTAGGGTAACTGGTGAGGCACAAATGGGGCTATAAGTTCCCTTATATAGGCCCCAACCCCGGGAAATTAGGGTTTCTCTGCCCAGCACCTACTCGGCGAGTCAGCTCTCTGACTTGTCGAGTCCATTCATTAATTCAGGTGGCCAACCTGTTGGGTCTAAAATTGGTTTATACTTTGTTTTTCTAAGAATTTATTGTTTTATCATTTGGGCCGAAAACTAATATTGGGATTAATTGTAGCTTGGACCGAAAACCCATGAGTTTTCGGTCTAGCATTGGGTTTTCGGTCCATTGGGTTTTCGGTCCGGTCTTGAGTTTGTGGCCCATGTATATATAGGTGTTAGGTGGGTGAGGTGATAAGAGGTCTCAAGGTGCTTAAGTGTGTGTTCGTAAGGTGTGAGAGAAAGTTAGAGAGAAGAGTGTGTGTGTGTGCATGAATCTATGTGTAAGGAGCTTCATTCCAACATTGAATACATCATAGATTCAACTTATTCTTCTTCTCCTTCTATTCTATTTTGATCTGAAATCATCCAATTGATTGGGATTCTGCACTATCAATTGGATTTGATTGATACACAAGCAGATTTGGGGACTTACAATTGGTATCAGAGCCAGGTTGTATCAATCATTTTTTTCAGATCTGGAGCTTATTTGATCTTATTTTGAAGAGATTTTTGCGTTTTTGGATAGATCTTGGCAAAATAGGGGGGTTTCTTCTTCGCGTTTTCCTAAAAACGAGTTTTTGATCGAGTTTTGGAGCAAAAAAAGGTAAAAAAACGATGTTTTTCGTCAAGAACAGCGATTTCCGAAGTGTTTTCGGTCTCTGAAGGGATTTCGGTCTTTGAAGGGCTTTCGGTCGGATTTTCGGTCCGAGATTTCGGCCTGAGTTTTCGGTCGGATCGGAGTATTCGGTCCAAGCTTTTGGTCACGTGTTCGGTCCAAGCCTCGCACGTGTTCGGTTCACGAGGGTTCTCGGTCTCGCCTCGGATTCTCGGCTCAACTGTCTCGCTTGCGGCTCAGCAGCGGTCGGCTTGGTGGACGGCTCAGCTTAAAAAAAAGTGAAACGGATTTGGGAGTGCCGGGGATCGAACCCGGGACCTCTAGTTCACAGCATCACGCCTTAACCAACTCGTCTAGGAGGCTCTTTGTGTCACTCTTCCGAAATTTAAAATATAACTCGTCCTTTTCGCATCTAATTTCGCAAATTGACAATTTCAACCCAAAAATCAATATCCTTTTATTTTAAAATCCATTTTCTTCCAAAAATTTTAGTTTTTAATTTTTAATTTTTATTTTTTATTTTTATTTTTATCTTTTGACTTAAAATTTGACCTTTGTCTTTCAAGTTTGACCTTTGAATTTAAACTTTGACTTTTTCATTTAACTTTCAAATTTTCAAATTTAGCTTTTAAGTTTGACTTTTTAAATTTGACTTTTAGGGTTGGCTTTTGAGGTTTATAGTCAAAGGGCATTTTTTTTATAAAATGAGTTCCTCATCCATTCCGGTAAATGAAGTTTCATGTACTCCATCTTGGGATAAAACTATTAAATTTTTACGAGAATCAATAGATCTAATCAAGAGAGAGAATGAGGACCTAAAATATGAAAGATACACTATTAGGAAAGAACAAAAACCGTTAAAAGCTCAATTAGAAACCAAAATCAAGGATTTCCGAAAACTCCAAGAAGATTACAGCAACAAGTGTGAAAATTATGATCACATTAAGAAAAAACTTGCTGCTGTAACTGAAGAACTTGACGCTTTGAAAATTAAGTGTGGAAAAACAGATGTTAGTTTCAAAAATTATACTGCGTCAAGTCAGACAGTCGAGTCCTTACTTGAAACCCAATTAAAATTCAAAGATAATCAAAACAAGGGTCTAGGGTATGATAATGTTCCTCCACCTTTCAATCATAACTACACATCCATCCCTATGACACAGGAAGAAATTGACAGGGAGGCACATCTTCAATATGGAAAACGAGCTGGATTTGTGTCAGGAGGAGTTATTAATGTTGAAGATTCTAATGTTTCTACTTCCAGCGCAGATTCGTCAGTAAGCAAGGGAAAGCAAGAGGATGAAAAGATTGTGTCTGATAATGAGATCGTTTCAAAGTCTGATGTTTCTGTTTCATGTGCAGGTAAAGTAGCAGAGGATGAGAACAAGGAGAACAATAAGAGACAAGGCAAGGATACGCCACCAGGGGCAGGAAGAAACAACTCCACAGTGAAGAAAAAGACATGTTTTCACTGTGGAACACATGGACACATTGCCAGAAATTGTCCAAATCGCGCATACGTTCCCTACTACGCACATGGCTGGCAGAAAACACCAAGAGGGAGATACCGCAAAAGAAACCCTTCGAGGCCACATTCAGACAATAGCGACTGGAATGCCACGAAGGCCAAAAATCAATCCCACAAGGTCAAGAATCCAACTCCCAAGGTCAAGAAGGGAATGTCGGCCAAGAAGCCAAATCCAAGAGATGCTCCTGTGAAGCCAAAATTAAAGTATTCTCAACGGCCGACATCAAGATCAAAAGCAAGTACTGAGCCACCCATCAGATCGAAAAAGAAATGGGTTAAACCCAACTACAAATGGGTTCCAAAGGCTCACTCTCCCAAATCTTCTAACGATTCTAATATTTCTTCATCTTCTGTTTGTGATAAGCAGGACATGTCATGGGAGAGAGTACTATGCAAGGATGACAAAGGTCAACCCAGTTTCAAAATGGACTGGATTCCAAAGACCAACTGATCCCGCTCGGTGTCGGAACAACTATGGAGGCATATCATCAGATTTCGGTTTGTTGATAGTGGCTGTTCCAGGCACTTGATAGGAGGCATCTCTCAACTGTACAACATTCAGAACTTTGTTTGAGAGTATGTCTCCTTTGTGGGAAAGGAAGAAAGGAAGGGATCACACATGGGGTTAGTGCATAACGATGTGAAGAATTTTTGGATCTGTTCTGAGATTACGCGTGCTGTTCTCAGACCTTCTGGATGCAAATTCAATCGGTGACTTACGGTTTGAGTTTTCTTCTCTATACTCCTGAGTTTTTCTTAAGCTGATTCGCTTTAAAGATTAATTTTTGTTTAGGTTAGTTTAAATTTGCGCATTTCAATTTCAATTTCATTCTCACCCATGCACAAATTTAGGGGGAGAAATAAACCAAAAACCAAACAAACATTAGAAAATCAGAAAAGCCAAAAACAATAGAAAATCAGAAAATCCAAAAACATTAGAAAATCAGAAAAATCAAAAATATTTGTTGTGAAGTGATGTGTTGGGAAGTGATATCAACAAGTGATAACGGGCAATCTGAGTCTGTGTAAAGTTCCAAAGCTGAATTGTCTAGGCTCTGTGTTCGATGCGCTGGTAGGCACGAAGAATTTAACGGACTTGACTAGGTGCAGATGAACTTAAGGAATCTAGAGATTTGATAAATCTTGACCTAGATAGTTCCGTTTAGCCTGACAATACGACGGTCGGATAGGTTGAGCAGGGAGATATACATGAGAATCCACCAGTCACATTAAGAGAACCAGTATCTAGAACTGTGGTTTAACTTTTCCTCGATGTACGTATTATGTCCTTCATTCCGGTATTGATAGGGCGACTGGGGAATTCCGAAAAAGTAGGTCTGTAGAAAATTATTTTCTTTCTTTCTTACTGTTAGTCATATGTTGCCTCCTTTACGTGATTGGAAGAGATCCGACCTGGACTGCAACATATGCAAATATATTTCTCTGCATATTATATCTATGAAATTCTTCCTATCTGTTAGCCATATGTTGTCTCCTTTGTGTGATTAACAATCCGACCTGGTACACAACATATGCAACCTTCTACTTCTCAATCCCTCTAAAAACTATAATTAATAATAATCTAAATCTATCCTCTCTATGAATAATAGTCTGCTCACCTAAAGTAAGGAGTATCTTGGAAGTTCTTGATTATTGGAGTATATCAGGAAGCGGGAAACACGTTCTAGTACAACTAAAATTGAACAATTATAGGTTGTCTGTAGATCTCGCTGCTCAATTTAGGTGGACAACAATATCTTTGGTCGTCGTCAGCTAAATGGTCCTTAGGAAGTTTTATCTAGGAACATAGGATCAACTTGTCTTGTCACTTATAGCATGTCCAAAATTTGTCACAGTTTTTCGTGCTTAAGTGGACCACAATACCGGCGATCGACCCGATCTATTCATGAAGGGGAAGGTACTGACAAACGGATTAAGACTGTCTAACAACTTTGATCCCAAATATTTTTGTTTTTGTTAAATTTGTTCATAGTTTTCCTCTATGCACAAATTCAGGGGGATAATTAAAAAAAACAAATTCAAAAATCAAACAAAAATCAGAAAAATTCAAAAATCAAAAATATTTTTTTGTGTGCTAAGTTTTCTTTTACTTTTGTTTTGTTTTGAAAAGTGATTGCAGGTATAGATAAGACTCATGGAGACCGTGTCGAAAATTTCTAAGCCAAAGCTTCATCCGTGATCATCGAAGAATTCTCATTCGAAGGAGCAAGAAATGAAGATTATTCTTTCAACATTTAATTTGTCAACCCCAGAAGCAAGGTGAAGCTGAAATTGAAGATTATGTCACAGATTGCATTGAAGCCTCCTCAATCAGTCTGCTGCTATCTTAAACCTGCTGAAGTGATCTAGAAAATTAGTTCTCTCGTATATTCTCTCTGAAGATTCTCAAGCTGAAAGCGCTATCTTTCAAGAATCAATACATAATGTTTCCTCACCCAATGTGCGTTCAAAGTCAAATCTTGAAGAAAAGCCCAACTGCTCAAGATGAAGTCATTCATAGAAGATTCATATATTCATCCTAATGCTGTGAAGAATTTGAAGATAATAGCTGAAGCCAAGCTCCCAAAGTAGATTGACAAGAAGTGCCAGCTACTTTTTAGGGGGAGCTTGTTGGGTCAATTAGAAAAGAAAGCTATAAACCAAGGGGGAGATTGTTGGGTCTAAAATTGGTTTATACTTTGCTTTTCTAAGAATTTATTGTTTTATCATTTGGGCCGAAAACTAATATTGGGATTAATTGTAGCTTGGTCCGAAAACCCATGAGTTTTCGGTCTAGCATTGGGTTTTCGGTCCATTGGGTTTTCAGTCCGGCCTTGAGTTTGTGGCCCATGTATATATAGGTGTTAGGTGGGTGAGGTGATAAGAGGTCTCAAGGTGCTTAAGTGTGTGTTCGTAAGGTGTGAGAGAAAGTTAGAGAGAAGAGTGTGTGTGTGCATGAATCTATGTGTAAGGAGCTTCATTCCAACATTGAATACATCATAAATTCAACTTATTCTTCTTCTCCTTCTATTCTATTTTGATCTGAAATCATCCAATTGATTGGGATTCCGCACCATCAATTGGATCTGATTGACACACAAGCAGATTTGGGGACTTACACAACCCGACCCTACTCGGCGAGTTGAAATCACAACTCGTCGAGTCACTTCCTCAATATCAAAGATAAACACATATTAATGCATCTTGAAAGTCCGGATGTTACAATTCTCCCCCATTTGAATTAGATTTCTCCCTCGAAATCGCTTCTCAACGCCACATATATTGAATCCAACAACCCGAAATGTACCACCGAAAGGATCTCATATCACACAACTAACTTCCTCCATAGACACCTGAAACCAATTAGGAACTCCCAAACTCGGGAGAGGACATACCCTTCCGCCGCTACGATACCCCTTTTGACTCACCAGAATTTGAAAACTCTAGTGGCATGTCTCACTGCCAGACCACCCTCTCAATCTATCACAATGCTATTTGCTCCTCGAATAACAGACCCTGATAACTCACTGACCCTCTGATTCTCTCGTTGCGACTGATAGAAACAAGTCAAAGCCCAAAAATTGGCTACCGATCACTCATACCAGATATACTAAACGATCCATATCATACTCCAAGGAACAAAAGGGTCACATTACACCAGAGACCCATCCACTGTACTGCTATCGTAACCCAACTGAACAGTGAGCTCTCAACACTCTGTCCTCAGGACATAAAAAAAATCATGCTCGCTCAGAAGTATCCTCTGACATCTAACATCATAAGCCCTAGCTCCCTCTCAGATATCCCTTTCAACACTGAGCACCAGGTCAACTCCCGACCCAACTGTTGAACCTCCAAAGGTTACCCATTGCATACCCAAAACGTCTCACTGACTTCCTTTTCACAACAACTATCTCGGCCCGTTGTGACGCACAAGTCACGAAGTTCGCTTTACCCCAAGCGAGTACTACAATCCCAATTGAAATCGTTTCACCCTCGACCTCTGTCGCCTACTACTCATTAGTTCCATGCGTCTCACAGTCCTTCCCATACAAACGAACTGACCCACTCAGGTCTAAGACATCAGATGACACACCATACCCCTCAAAATGGAACCCATCTCTGAATCCGGAATCTCATTCGCCTACTCAATTCACCACCAAAGCTAAACTCAAACTCGAGAGTCTGGTCCGGCACGGATTTGGAACCACTCGTCCCAATGAAGCACTCAACTCATGACCCATGATCCGCAACCCACGCGTACATCACTTCCCCAATTCCCTTCAACTGCGATAACCACAACTCCACTCAGAATATAACGATTCCCGACAATTATGGAGACCCCAGTCTCGCCCCTGGTTTGACCACCATGATCCTACAGACTCGAATGATAAGGCTACTCAAGCCTAGGAACTCCCCTGAGTCATACCCTGACTAGTGAATACTACGGCTCCCCGCAAATTCACAACACTTCTCGCTCGCTGCTTGGTGAATACTACGGCTCCCAGCAGTATCACTACACCCTCTTGCTGACTGGTGGATACTACGGCTCCCCGCAGTATCACAACACCCTCTCGCTGACTGGTGAATACTACGGCTCCCCGTAGTATCACAACACCATCTCGCTGACTGATGAATACTACGGCTCCCCGCAGTATCTCAACACGCTCTTATCACTCCACAATCTCATCCTCACGTCGACACCACACCGCGTTCGCTAACTCATGCTCCACGGACCAACATAGATAGATGCACACACTTACCCAAATTATGCATCACTATTCCTGATGACAACCGCCATAACAAAACACTTTTCCTCGCTGCAATCTAGATTCTTAAATAATCTCGCTTGATGTCAATTAGCCGAAGGGCTCCCACTGGAACCATAGACACGCGATGCACCACTTGCCATCTCATAACCCAAGTCTCAAAATAATCTGAAATTCAGGGCATTATACTCGGATACCTCGGTACACCATCACAGAACCTCACGATGTCTTGCCTCAGCCACTGATCTCCTACTTACGGCGTCATACTCAGATACCGCAATGCATCCTTTCAGAATCTCACAACTGATCTTCCTCTCAAACAACTCGTAACTTCGGAATATTCCAACTCTCAATTGAAACACGAAGGAATCGTCAATGACTCAGAACACGTTGACGACAATCCGAAACTCCCTCCTCAAATGATCAAAACCCATGTAGGAATACTCATATCGACCCTGAAGTTGGTTGCTCAATCAACTTTTATCCTTCCCAAGGTGCATCTAACAACCCATATATTGAACCAGAAATTCTCAACCGTCGAAACTATCCTTACGAGCCAACCACCTCGAATTTACCATTACAACCTCGAAGAATCCATATCCACCACAAGGTCTCTGACCAACGGCCACATGCCGTGGAGACACTCATCCCTTCCTGAACACGTACAACATGCACTATCCCGCTCTGCACCTCGCCTAAACCACCAATAACCCTGGCCTCATGTAACCGAACCGTAGGTCACCATATCCAGTCCTCTAACCGTTGTTGAACAAATCTCTGATATCCTCAATAAAATACCCGGTTCTCCCCCACTCAGGGCTCAAACTATCACCCTTTGGCACACCAACCATCTATTCCACAGAAGGTTTCACCAGGTACATCACACTTACTCTTGGAAGGTACCACATACACTCGATGATCTTTCCAATAGAGACCAAGCAACTCCAAACATCCCGAATCTCAGATAAAATCCTCGAAAACTTCCCATCGTGACTGCCCCTAGTCATCTTGAATGCCTTTGACCGACACACCACCGGATACTCCGACTGTCCCGACACAGTCCTGACTCTCAATCTGGAAATAATGCACTATTACGCACCTCGTTTCTGATTCCTCGACCAGTCTCCCAACGTCATTCAAATCTCATACTGACACACTACCAGACATCTCAACTGTCACGTAGTAGTCATAACTCTTAGTCTGAGAATAATGAATTCTCACGCTCCTCATCTTCGACTACCCAACCAACGTACCATCATGAGAATTATCAAGAGAGCAGAAACCTTACTCCCACACTCGATATCCATCGTAGACAATGAGGGCCACCTCCCCAATATACTCCTCTTGACCACCCAACACTTTTGCTAACATATGCCCTACTATCCTCAAATAGGGTATATCCTTGTCCTTGACCATCTCAGTCATCACTGATGACCCTCTCATACTATAATATTACCTTGCGGCAGACATACTGCCTAGATACTCGGGTGAAAGATCGCAACCCATGCTACCCCACAGGGTTTACCTCCAAGCTCAGAAACCGGAAGCTCAATATCTCTTATGCTCCTTACAGGAAATGGAAATAGCACAACTCTTGGTCACATAAAGTGACATCTCCACTATCGATCGATTGCTTAACTCAGACTGGAATCCCCCATAAAGCACCATCTCTACTCATTCCTGAGTCTTACGACTCCAACTGACATCTCACCAAAAATTTCTCGAAAGCTAACTCGATTTCCCTCTCAAGGTATGCTCCATCGAAATTCATTCAACATGGCCCTCTGGCCCCACACTCTATCACATCTGATCTCAGTCTAATAAATCACAACAAGATAAGTGGTAAAACCAGAAGCACTAATCGCCACGAGTCATGGTACTCGAAACATGTTATCTCCTCTCAATCTTCTACTTAGAACCTCTAGAATTCTACCTATTTTGAGTATGGGTCCTCTGCTTTCAGTAGTACGGGCCCATACTACCTGCCACATCTACCCATACTTTCCACACGGATCATCCCAGATTTCCTAAGTAGCTACTCAACTTTCTCGATCACCAATCCCGTTAAACCTGGTCGCTCCCCAGCGAATACTTTCCTCTATCAGCGTACTCATATGACTAAGCTCTCTCCCTAGGCTCTTCCTAGGTTCTCACACTTCTCTGCCATCAGCTGCTGAAGAACTCCTTATGATGCCAGCCATCCACCTCCTGAATATCGTCATACTCACTCAGTAGCTGACTCCCATCATTGAGAGTTTCACAAAGCACGAAGCAAGCAGCATTCGGGCATCGAATAACCTCCACCAGAACGTAAAACCACTCTAGGTTACAACTCTATCTGCTCTACTCACACTCAAAAGGTGTCACCGAACTCAAGCAACTCTACCCCACGCGGGTATCTAACTACTCTCTCAGTAGGCTCCTCCAATGCTCATCTAGGTATCTCTCCTAGATTACTCCTCTACTCAAAGCTCTATTTCTGAATTATTCCTACTGGATACTCTTACTCCGCACATACTCAAAACACATCACAGATAGCAAAATCCTTAGGCTAAGGCATCACAAATCCGACAACTCTAGCCCTAAAATATGAAGTACCTAGCCTACCTCCTAGCATGCATCACTAATATCTCAATAATAACTCATAACACAAATAAGTAAGGGTACTTTGGGAAATCACCGTTCGGGCTCTGGCTGATTGTACACACTGCTCCTTCTCATTTTTCTCTTAGAAACTCTTACTCGTTTTAGAAAAATCTTTTCTTTTGAAAACTTTTCTCAAATCCTCAGTTTGAGTCCAGACTTACCCGAAGGTGCATCCGAATCCCTCAAACCAAGGCTCTGATACCAACTTGTAACACCGTAAATTTTCAAACCAAAATTTTCAATTTAAAAACACATTTATCTCCATTATAAAATCACAAAAGGTCACAATGTCAATTCATCAAATCTCATATCCAAAAACCGTATATATCAAAACTCCAGGATCCTCTCAATACATAGCTCTTTCTCTGGTGTGTACAATCAAGCCAGTGCCTTCCCGCGATTCTGAGAAAAACCTGAAACACATAACACATAACACGGTAAGCACGAAGCTTAGTGAGTTCCCCAAAATACGACATACAACACATTAGCCACTCGAGGCTATAACTCTGTAAGACCCTCCGGTCAATGTGTCTCAGTGGGACCCTCCAGTCCCACAACTCTGATGGACCCTCCGGTCCTAACTCTGTGGACCCTCCGGTCCTAACTCTGTAAACTCTGAATAACACATAGCATAAATCACACAGACATAATACAGTAATATCACAATACTAAAATAAACACAATAGACCCTCTGGTCACACATAGATACCACTATAGGTAAAGTATAGTGAGAAGACTCACCTTGCAAGCAGCAAGCAAGCATCCTCGCACTCGAATCTCGAACTAGCCACCGCCTAACACATAGGGTAGTTATCTCAATAAATACTCGATTATCGACTCTAAGCAACCAAATGTTATTCTTCTCTCTTTAACTCTTGAATTGGGTAAAAGACCATTTTACCCCTCCATGGTCTCCATTACTCATGTTGACCAAACCCTAAAGTCAACAGAAGTCAAACTCGAGTCAACAGTCCATGTTTGACCCGACTCGTCGAGTGCACCCTTGGGACTCATCGAGTCCCCTCGTTTCCTCGGAAGTCTCAAGAAAGTACAGCTCACCTCGTCGAGTTGACCCCCAACTCGCCGAGTTATCGCACAATCAAACCCATCGGGACAAACCCTCACCGACTCGTCGAGTCAGGCCATGGACTCGGCGAGTCCCTTTGATCAGATTCCTCATTCAGACGATTTAAGGCAGATCCATCACTCCAAACACTAGATCTACCATCCTAAGGGTCGATTGTCACGTAAAGCTGCAAGCTTTACGTTTAAACATGGCATATAAGACTCATAATGCCAATACATGCTCCCACAAGGGCTAGATGCACAAAAGCCAGACTCTAGCTCAATAAAGCTTGGATCTTTGGTCTCACAAGTCCTTCTACAGTCCAGATTTGAGGTTTCAACCTCATGATATGCTCAAATAACTCATTGCTAAGAATGGATGGGAGAAAACCCTCAAAATCTCCCTAAACTAAGATCTCACAAAGGAAAGGTCAAGATAGGAGCTTTTTACCTTTGCACTGAAGCTCACCACTGAGGAACTCTGGATCTACAGCCCCTCCTTGATCAAACACACCAAGCTCTTCAAATCTCCTTCAAAGGATGCACAAAACCACTCAAATTAGCTCCTCACTCACTCTATAGCTCTAATGGCGATTTGGGTTTGCTCTCAGGGGTGTAGGGTAACTAGTGAGGCGCAAATGGGGCTATAAGTTCCCTTATATAGGTCCCAACCCCGGGAAATTAGGGTTTCTCTGCCCAGCACCGGGAAATTTGTGTATAGATCTATATGGGGTTGACACCCCGCACCTTCGTTATTCGCTACAGCTAGACCAGCCAGTCTAGGGTGACAAATGTCTTTAAACGAACCCGGGCGCCCGAGAAACGCTAAGACAGGCCTTCGTCATATTAGTATGGTTATAACGACTCACTCAGAATATAACAATGAATTGTTTAGAAATAAACATAAGTTACACCTTTCGACTATAACAACGATGGTTTGGATACTTTAAACGAAGCTTTTACCACACAAGTATTAGGGTTTTAATACTACTATTTTACACATCAGAAAATATAGGATTTTCCGGGGAAACGATTGTATACGATTTCGAAAACGATAAACTAACACACAAGCAACTATACTTGATTGAAAACGAAACTTACAACTATTTTGACAAGAAGATATTGGATTTTCTGGTTTTTTCCAAGTATCACAGATTTTTATACAAAATGCTTATGGACTCACCAACATATTTTATGTTGACGCTTTTCAAACGACTTGTATTCTCAGGAAATCAGTAACCAGGTTAATGGGACGCGGATTCAGGATTATTTTGTTGTATTTTGGAAATTACTCCCTATTGTCTCTTTTGTGTAATTTGAGAACATAAACATGATGTAAAACAATGTAAGTTTGTTATATTGATGTATGGTGTTTGGATTTGCTATGTTTCATTTATATTCAATTGTTATGATACTGCACAATGAAGTCACCCGCCTCCGGACGTTTCCGCCGTCTGGTCCGGGGGTGTGACAATATATGATTAAGGTTTGTGGTTGGTAAGTGATATGAATATTTGGGGGTACTTTTGGGAAATTCTATTGCATGAGGCGTTCCACAAAAACTAGGTTTAGTTTCTTCAAAATCAAAATTACAAAACTCAGAATTATCTTAATTGTATTGTTGGGGCTCAGTATTATCGTTATGAGATTGACTTTCATCATATTTGATGTACCGTTATAGTTTTACTCTGGTTGCTCATGTGGATGTAGTTTTGAATCATCAATCAACATCAACACATTTTGATAATCGTTTGTTGATTCATTAGTGACATATGTCAACCTATCGTGGGCAACTTGTTTACCTTTATGAAATCCATTAACACCATATGCTTGCCCATCTTAATTAACATGTGTGATAACCGACAATATACATGAATACTTGGTTTCACAGGATAACCAATTTATGTTGGACTGGTTTTCCCAATAAATCAATGTGTATTGCGAGTAAGAGATTTGATATATAAATACTCGTTAACAACATTTTGGAAAACATGATTTACAACAAACAACAATCCAGTATTCGAAGGCATATTAGTGACAACACCTACAAAATATTTAAAATAATTCTCATCATGTATTTGCATAACAACGTTTAATTCAAAACATTGGAAAGACAAATGGGTATAATAAGTCCATAATCTTAACTAGGAAGCCATCAAAATAATCCACCCACAATAATTGATATCATAAGTCAAATCTACATTCTAACATGGGTAATATGGTGATATATATATTGCACTGCCTCAGTGATTTGTTCTCACGACCCGCCACTTCAAATATGAATTTTAAAAATCAAGTTATATTAACTCACTAGTTTATAACTCGTTTTCTCTTAGAAGCTCTTACTCGTTTTTATAAAAATCATTTCTTTTTAGAAAATTTTCTCAATTCCTCAGTTTGAGTCCAAACATACCCGAGAGTACATCTGAATCCCTCAAACCAAGGCTCTGATACCAACTTGTAGCACTCTAAATTTTCAAACAAATTTTTTCATTTTTAAAAGCACATAAAACACAACCCCACATTTCTCAAAACCCAATGTATAAGTTATTCAAAACACAAAACAACAAAATGTTTGACAATTCCCCAGAATCCTCAAAACATAATCTCGAGCTGGTGTGTATAATCAAGCCGGCGCCTTCCCATGATCCTGAGAGGCACCTGAAACACATATCACACAACATTGTAAGCACGAAGCTTAGTGAGTTCCCCAAAATACAATGCATGAATAATTAGCCTCTCATGGCTATATCTCAATAAGGACCCTCCGGTCATGTGTCTCAGTGAGCACCCTCCGGTCTCACAGCTCGGGTTGGACCCTCCGGTCCTAACTCAATAAAGCACAAAAATTATATACATCATAAATCACAAGGACAAAATACAAGATATCACATAACTCAGTATAAGCACATAAGACCCTCCGGTCAGTAACTCAAATAAGAGCCTCCGGTCAATAACTCAAATAAGACCCTCCGGTCACACAGTATTACCATTCAGGTAAGTATAGTGAGAAGACTCACCTCGTAAGCAAAACATGTATGTCTCGTATTCCACAATCGGTCTAGACTCCGCCTACATGTCATAACCATCTCTAATTAACACTTTATAAGAACCACACTAAAGATGTTAAGCTAATCCCTTTTCTAACTCCCGAAAAGGGTGAAAGACCATTTTACTCCTCCATGGTATCCATATGCATAACTTGACCAAACCCTAAAAGTCAACGAAAGTCAACACTTGAGTCAACAATCCATGTTGACCCAACTCGTCGAGTGCATCTATGCGACTCGTCGAGTTCCTCCTGTTCTCATAAAATTGGGAAATCTCCAACTCAAATTGCCGAGTTGTCTCATCAACTCGTCGAGTTTGCACGTGTCCAGACTATAGGGGAAAACCCTAACCGACTCGTCGAGTTGGCTCATCAACTCGTCGAGTCCCTTCAGTCCATTTTCTCATTTAGACGATTTTAAGCAGAACTAAAGCTCCATACTCTAGATCTAGCCTCCCAAGGCTGAAATACCACGTAAAGCTACAAGCTTTACGTCCATGCATGGCACCTAGGGCTCAAAAGGCCATAACAAAGCTCTATAGAGGGTTTAATGTATGAAACTTGGCCAATAGCTTGAAAAAGCTTGAATCTTTAGGCCCAAGGGACCTCATACTGTCCAGATCCGAAGTTTTAACTTCATGTCATGCTCAAACGACTTAAAGACTCAAATAGGAGATGGAAATGGCCACAAACTCCCTAGTAAAGAGATCTAACCAAACAATGATGAAGGTGATAGCTTTTTACCTCCAAATAGCAGCTAGCACTGAAAGAACACTGGATCCAAGGGCTTCTTCTCGTTCCAAGCCTTTTGCTCTTCTATCTCCTTCCAAGAATGCACCAAATCACACACTTTTAGCCTCTCTCTCTCTCTCTCAGATGATACCAGCTCGTTTAGGGTTTCTCTTAAGGTGCTAAAGTGATAAGGGAGGCGGAATGAAAGGCTTAAGGTCCTTTAAATAGGGCACAAACCCTGAAAATTAAGGTTTTCACACTCAACTCCTACTCGTCGAGTAGACTCTAAAAATCACGCGGGTATCTCCATCTCTACTCGGTGAGTTGGGGCCTCCAACTCGTCGAGTTTCCCTGAAAAAATGAATATAATATAATTAAATATTATACATGGGAGTCGGGATGTTACAATTCTCCCCCACTAGAATCAGACTTCGCCCTCGAAGTCATTCTCCGGAAACAACTATGGGTACTACTCACGCATCTCGGACTCCGACTCCCAAGTCCACTCGGATCCCTTCTGATGCTGCCACTGAACCTGAACCATAGGCACCTCTTTATTCCTGAAGACCTTCACCTTCTTATCCAAAATTTCCACCGGCTTCTCGATGTAGTTCAGGAGATCATCAACCTGAATGTCCTCTAAAGGGACCAATGCCGTCTCGTTGGCTACACACTTGCTCAACTTGGACACATGGAAGGTGTTATGAATCTGACTCAACTCTGTAGGCAGCTCTAATCGATAAGCTACCTTACCCACTCGAGAGATCACTCTAAAAGGACCGATGTATCTAGGGCCCAGCTTTCCCCGCTTCCTGAATCCAATCACCCCTTTCCATGGAGATACCTTCAGGAGGACAAAATCTCCGAGCTGGAACTCTAGCTCGGATCATCTTCGGTCCGCGTAACTCTTCTGACAACTCTGGGTCGTCAGTAACCTCTGTATGACCTGCTGGATCTGCTCTGATGTCTTGAGCACTATCTCAGTGCTCCCCATCACTCTCTGCCCTACCTCTCCCCAACATATGGGAGTCCGACACCTCCTCCCGTAGAAAAGCTCAAAGGGAGGCATACCGATACTGGAGTGATGGCTATTGTTGTATGAAAACTCAGCCAAGGGCAAGTAAGTGTCCCAACTTCCACCAAAATCCATAACACATGCACGTAGCATGTCCTCGAGCGTCTGAATCGTCCGTTCGCTCTGCTCGTCTGTCTGTGGGTGGTAAGCGATGCTGAAATGCAATCGGGTACCCAACTCCTCATGAAATTTCACCCAAAACCTAGAAGTAAAATGCACATCCCGATCTGACACTATCAATGTTGGCACCCCATGTCGTGCCACCACCTCTCGAACGTAGATCTCGGCCAATTTCTCTGCAGAAGAGCTCTCACTTATAGCCAGTAAGTGAACACTCTTCGTCAACTGATCTACAATCACCCATATCGCATCGACACCTCGCGCAGTCCTTGGTAACTTGGTAATAAAATCCATGGAAATCTGCTCCTACTTCCATAGAGGAACCTCCAAAGGCTGCAACTTGCCATGAGGACGCTGGTGTTCTGCCTTGACCTTGCGGCAGGCCAAACACCTCTTGACTATCCATGCCACATCTCTCTTCATGCAGGGCCACCAATAATCCCTTCTCAAATCCAAATACATCTTAGTGGCCCCAGGGTGAATGGAAAACCTCGACTATGGGCCTCCTCCATCAAAATCTGTTGAGCTCCACCCGAATATGGCACCCATATCCGCCCACGTAAGGTCATAAGCCCACGACTATCAGTCTCAAACTCAGAAATCTGCCCGATCACCCGCTCTCTTTTACGGTTCTCTGGTCTCATGACCACCAATTGGGCCTCTCGGAGGTATCTAAGACTGGAGTCATCACCGTCATCCTCATGCACATGTCTCGGATCGGAGCACTCGCTGCTCTACGACTCAAGGCATCGACTACCACATTAGCCTTGCCAGGATGATACAAAATCTCACAGTCATAGTCTTTCACTACATCCAACCACCTCCTCTATCTCATATTCAGGTTGGGCTGATCCATAAGGTACTTCAGGCTCTTATGGTCCGTGTATATGGTACATCGGACACCATAAAGATAGTGGCGCCAAATCTTGAGGGCGAATCCCATTCTGGTTAACGAGGTGTCCTAAGAACCGGACCTCTCGTAACTAGAAATCACACTTGGAGAATTTGGCATAAAGCCTCTCCATCCTCAATACTCCAAGAATCTCCTGAAGATGCTCCTCATGTTGTTCCCTAGACCTCAAGTACACCAAAATGTCGTCGATGAACACGATCACCGACCGATCCAACATGGGCCTGCACACCCGATTCATGAGGTCCATGAACGATGTCGGTGCATTGGTGAGCCCGAAAGGCATCACCACAAACTCTTAATACCCATAACGAGTCCGAAAGGCCGTTTTCTGGATATCCTCCTCGCAGACTCTCATCTGATGATACCCAAATCTCAAATCAATCTTGGAAAACCAAGCCGCCCCCCTGCAACTGATCAAACAAATCGTTGATCCTCGGTAATGGATAACGGTTCTTGACCGTCAGCTTGTTCAACTCCCGGTAATCGATGCACATCCGGTGTGAACCATCCTTTTTCTTGACAAAAAGGATCGGCGCTCCCCATGGTGAGCTACTCGGTCTAATAAAACCCTTCCCCAGCAGCTCTTGGAGCTGCGAGGACAACTCATGCATCTCAGGCGGCGCAAGGCGATAATGTGCCTTGGCAATAGGCGCCGCCCTCAGAATCAGATCGATCCGAAACTCCACCTGTCTCTCAGGAGGCACACCCGACAATTTCTCGGGGAAAACATCCGGGAACTCACATATTACTGGAACATCGGAAATAGAACTCGGCCTCTTAGTGACAACTCGCGTATCCATCACATACGCTAAAAAGCCCATACACCCCTGTTGTAGACTCTGCCTCGCCCTGGCGGCAGAACAGAAAGTTGATCCCGATCTAGTTCCCTCGCCATACACAGTAAGTACTCCCCCACTAGGGTCTCGTATGGTCACCATCTGACGCTCACAGTCAGTCACGGCTCCAAACTGGCAAAACAAATCCATGCCTACTATGACACATACATCACCCATCGCTATCGGCACCAGATCTATCAAAAACTCAACACCAAAAATCTCTAAGACACATCCCCGGAATACCTCGGTGGCAAAAACCGCATGCTCATCGGCTATAGAAACCCTCAGCGTTCGACTCAACCCCTCGCGTCCAGCTCGATCTCTCTCCTCCTGGCATTGGTCTGCAACTCAGCCAATGTTCGATATGACGAGTTCGTCACGAACTCCCGAATATCTCTCCTCAAGATGCTCAAATAGCGACTCACACGTGCCTGCTCAGTAGACACGTGCTCAGGGCAGAACAGCGCCCTCTCATGAAACATCCTCGTAATCTCTGTCACTGATTCTGTCTTCTGCTTGAGAGACGGAAACTCATGTGCCAAACGTTCCCTCTCCACCTGGGGAACATACTTGTCACACCCCGATCCTTGTCGGAATCGATCAAGGCGTGATATATTGTTCAAAGTCTCATGACAACTAGGTTATAATGTGATTAGATTCATTTAAGTACTAAGTATGCAAACAAGATCCACAACATACAAGTACAAATACAAATGCAAACCACATTTATTACATCAAATTTAAATTGTCTTGTGGATTTCTAAGGCACAACCTATTTTTCATCATTCTTCATTCTTCAAATCTGCATCATGGGTAAAAACAGGTCAACTACGAGAGTTGGTGAGTAATCAAATTTTAGTAGAGAAAATTGTGAAGTTGAAACATTTATAATTTGAAATCTGTTTTCTTTTGAAGTCACCAAACAATTGTACTTGAGATAACGGTTTATAAATCAAAAATTGATTAACAATTGATAACAACAACAATAAGTCCTCACCCTATATATGTACATATGTATATATATAAATATATATAGGATGGAGCATCTAATCATCATACACACTCAACCACGTGTGATCAATCACCTTAGCGTCCCAAGGCGGGGTGGTCAACCCAATAGCGCTATTATTGTCCATAACGTACCTCAAGAATACGGGCATAGTCATGGAGATTAGACTAAAAATGATAATGCACTACAAGTACATGTAGCGTAAACAAACAATAGTTATACAATTAATGACTCACGTATAAATGTCCCAACAATGTCTCAATTGTGATAAAACAATAAAATGAAGTTGGAACATATTAGAACCACATGATACACCCCAAAAGTATTGAAAATTATAAAATATGGGGTAGATTACTCACATTAGTCCCAAAACGAAATGCGTGTGTCGTACGATAGACGATTCGGGTCAAAATGGCGTAGAACCTAATATAATTAATAGTTTTGGTTTAGGAACTGCTAAACGAGAATGGAGTATTAATAAATAATTAGACACATATTCTTATATTAGATGAATTAACAATAATTCATTTTGATTATAATATTAAGGTATTTATTTGTTAAATGAATTTTAAATTGAATTACTTACTTTGCATAATTAATTTATATTTTCAATTTAGGCCAGATTTTAATAATTTCTTATTAAAATAATAACTTGCCCAATTATAATTATTTACAGATTTTAACAATTATTTATATGAAATAATCATTAAAATGCATTTTTACATGCTTAAATACTTAGGAAAATAGTTTTAAATAGTAAACAGTATTGAAAAATTATGAAATTATTAGGAAGTCATTATTTCATACAATATGAATTACTGTAAAATTTGTATATTTTTCTGAACTGTTTTAGTATTTATTTAATATTTTAATGATTAAACAACACAAAAGTCAGGAAAAATAGTAAATGATTCTCAAAAAATCTGTAAAATTAACCATAGTATTATAACATGATGTAGAGCCCAGTGTATAAGTTTCAGATATTTGTGACAATGGGAAGTATTTTTTATATATTTCATTATTAATTAATCAATAAAATCATAAATAATAGTAAACAGTAATATAAATGCATGAAACTTCATATATCATGTTTAATCAGTATACAGGTCATCCCAGAATTTTCTCAGAATTTATTGAATGCAACAAGTATTTTATGTGAATTATTGCTCTACTTTATTGCAATAATTATGATAATTCAATAAAAATAAGTTATTTTCTGAAAATTTCCAGAACTTCTTATTTTATTGATGGTATTCTGAGAAAAATCAGGTTTATGCAAAAAATGAGTTTTAGATATTTTGGTGGATTTAATTTGTTTCTTGTATGAATTTGAAACTTTTAACAACATACCTTGATGAATGCTTCAAGAGGGATGAAGATTTGAGTATAATAGATTGTTCTTGGATGGAATATGAGTATTCTTGGAGGAAATTTCGAGATTGAGAGTGAGAGAAAGAATAGAGAAGATTTAAGTGGTGAAGAGAATAATGTGTTGGGAGAAAAAGGAAAGGAAAGTGGATGAAAGGTGTGAGTGGGAGACCATGGGAATAATCTTTTTGCTTTTGGTGGTCTTCATAATTTCCCACTAACACAAGCATCTTTTACATAATTAATATAAGAGTTTTATAAAATTTAAAAGTAAAGTTTATAAAAAATAGAGTTTTATAAAATTTAATGTAAAGTTTATAAAAATGGAGTTTTATAAAAGATAGGTTATTATTTGATTATAACAATCTACTTTGATTTGAAGTTTAATTAGAGAATTCAAGTTTGATTCTTTTAATTTAATTAGAGCATTATACTTTGATTTGATTTTAATATGGTATCATAATTTACTTTGATTATAGTTATAACGTTGTACAATACTATGTTGCTATTAACGTCAAGTTATATCGTATTGTATGGGTTTTGATCCTATTAGCGTCAAGTAATCTTGAGTAGGGTTTATTAAATTTCCAATTGGGTTGGGTTGACCCGAATCCATTTTAGGCGGATGTCACAATACTCATCTCTGAACAACTTGGTAAACCTCTCCCAAGTCACTGCAACATGATCTGCAGGGGTAAAATCAGTCGTCACGAACTTCCACCAGTCATTCGCTCCCAAGCGAAGCTGGTTCAGTGCAAACCGAACTCTCAAGTGCTCCGGGCATGAGCACGTATAGAAACACCCCTCAATGTCGGAGATCCATCTCATGGCAGCAATCGGGTCTTGGGTCCCGTCAAACTCTGTTGGCTTCATGTTGTTGAACTCTCAGAACAACAACGAGTCACCTCCCTGTGGCCTCGCAGTAGTTACGGCTGCGGTGTTTGCAACAACAACAGCCTCCGTGACAGCAACGTATCGCTCGTCAAATGTCTCAATCATCGTGGTCTTAATATACCCGAACATCTCTGGTATGGCCTCTCTGATAGCTACCGCCACCTCCTCATGAATGATCCTGCGAATCTCCTCGTCACTGGTACCATTGCTCTCGGGGTTGTTGCAGGTAATCACCATAGTGTCTCTGAAACACAAACACGAAAATCATCAGAGACTAGCTCAAGCACTCACGCCATTACCCACCCCTACATGCTCCTTAGTATCCTAAGGTTCTTACTTGGGTCGCATACAGATCCGATGCTTTCAGTAGTACAGGCCCAATACTACCTTTCACACCAACCGGTAGTCACCCCAAGTCCTCCTCTTAGGATCCTAATTCACAAGTACTCTATCCCTCAAACTACTCTCTCGGTAGCTTCCTCAATGCTCATCTAGGTATCTCTCATAGATTACTCAAAACTCTCTCTAAAAGATTCCTGCTATGTGTCCCTACTCAGCACACACACATAGCAAATAGCAGATAATATCAATCAATAACATTCCCTAGGCTAAGGCATCATTAATCAGGCAACTCTAGCTCTAAATTCCTGAAATACCTAGCCTATCCTCTAGCATTCAGCTCTAATATCTCGTAAGTATCTCATAATACAAACAAGTAGTGGTATTTTGGGAAATCACCGTTCGAGCTCTGACTGATTGTACACACTGCTCCATCTTGTTTTCTCTTAGAAGCTCTTACTCGTTTTTAGAAAAATCATTTCTTTTTAGAAAATTTTCTCAATTCCTCAGTTTGAGTCCAAACATACCCGAGAGTACATCCGAATCCCTCAAACCAAGGCTCTGATACCAACTTGTAACACTCTAAATTTTCAAACAGATTTTTTCATTTTTAAAACCACATAAAACACAATCCCACATTTCTCAAAACCCAATGTATAAGTTTTTCAAAACACAAAACAACAAAATGTTTGACAATTTCCCAGAATCCTCAAAACATAATCTCGAGCTGGTGTATACAATCAAGCCGACGCCTTCCCGCGATCCTGAGAGGTACCTGAAACACATATCACACAACATTGTAAGCACGAAGCTTAGTGAGTTCCCCAAAATACCATGCACGAATAATTAGCTTCTCATGGCTATATCTCAATAAGTACCCTCCGGTCATGTATCTCGGTGAGGACCCTCCGGTCTCACAGCTCGGGTCGGACCCTCCAGTCCGGTATCTCAGTGAAGACCCTCTGGTCTCACAACTCGGTTTGGACCCTCCGGTCCTAACTCAATAAAGCACATAAATAACATACAACATAAATCACAAGGACAAAATGCAAGATATCACATAACTCAGTATAAGCACATAACACCCTCCGGTCAATAACTCAAATAAGACCCTCCGGTCACACAGTATTACCACTCAGGTAAGTATAGTGAGAAGACACACCTCGTAAGCAAAGCAGGTATCGGTCTAGACTCCGCCTACATGTCATAATCATCTCTAATTAACACTTTATAAGAACCACACTAAAGATGTTAAGCCAATCCCTTTTCTAACTCCCGAAAAGGGTGAAAGACCATTTTACCCCTCCATGGTCTCCATATCCATAACTTGACCAAACCCTAAAAGTCAACGAAAGTCAACACTCGAGTCAACAGTCCATGTTGACCCAACTCGTCGAGTGCATCTCTGCGACTCGTCGAGTTCCTCCTGTTCTCCGAAAATCGGGAAAACTCCAACTCAACTCGCCGAGTTGTCTCATCAACTCGTCGAGTTTGCACGTGTCCAGACTATAGGGGAAAACCCTAACCAACTCGTCGAGTTGGCTCATCAACTTGTCGAGTCCCTTCATTCCATTTTCTCATTCAGACGATTTTAAGCATAACTAAAGCCCCATACTCTAGATCTAGCCTCCCACGGCTGAAAGAACACTGGATCCAAGGGCTTCTTCTCGTTCCAAGCCTTTTTCTCTTCTATCTCCTTCCAAGAATGCACCAAATCACACACTTTTAGTCTCTCTCTCTCTCTCTCTCTCTCTCTCAGATGATACCCGCTCGTTTAGGGTTTCTCTCAGGGTGCTAAAGTGATAAGGGGGGCGGAATGAAAGGCTTAAGGTCCTTTAAATAGGACACAAACCCTGAAAATTAAGGTTTTCACACTCAGCTCCTACTCGTCGAGTTGGGGTCCTCCAACTCGTCGAGTAGACTCTAAAAATCACGTGGGTATCTCCATCTCTACTCGGCGAGTTGGGGCCTCCAACTCGTCGAGTTGCCCTGACAAAATGAATATAATATAATTAAATATTATACATGGGAGTCGGGATGTTACACTCAACCCTAAACTAATTTTCAATCCCAACCACGCCGCCTAGTCGATGGGTCAACCAATTCTTCCAATGAAGACCCCGTTCAAGAGCCCATTCAAGAGTCATTTCAAGAGCCCGAAGTCGAACCAAAAGGAAAAAGTAAAGGAAAATGGAAGGTTTCATCCAAAGGATGGACGGATGATGAAGAGAGGGCATTAGCGCAAGCATCGCTTGATGTGTCGGAGGATCCGACGACCGACGACGACCAAGATTCGATAACCTTTAAAAATAGAGTTTGGATTAGTTTTTGTGTATGAATGAAAAATGAGTACCGTAATGCTAATCAACTTTACTCGAAATGGAGGACAGCCAAGAAAGCCTCGGTGGAGCTCAATGTCATCTACATGAATGCGACCCGCAACCCCTAAAATGGTGAAAATGAGGTGGATGTTCTATCAAAAGTTCGTAAGATTTATAAGGCGAAAGTCGGAAAACCTTTTTCCAATGAGGTGTTTTGGGGAGTTGTTAAGGACAAACCAAAATTGTTTAATCTAAAAAGTGTTGATGATTACGCGGACATGTCCAAACGAAACAAAACTTCCGAGTCAACCCACATTCAATCTTCTGATGCACGTAGTGGGGGAATTGACATTAACGATGACGATCCATATGAAGCTCTAACTCGTCCTATGGAACAAGACAGAGCAAAAAGAATGTTGAAAGGAGCACAAAATTCATTGAGTGAAGTGGAGGAGATAAGGAGCGACATCAAATAGTTGGGCACTAAGCTTGAGGGGTTTTTGGAATTGGGAAAGGAAAAAGAAAGGAATCGTACGCTAAAGCTTTTCTTAAACCCATGAAAGGACTTGTCCGAGGAGGATCGTCGAATTTTCAACAATGTAAGGAATGATATTGCTAAACAATACAAGTGGGATAAGCCGTAATATTTTTATGTCTTAGATGTAGTTTTAATTTATGTTTTACGTCTAGTAGTAAATCGTGTTGTAGGTTTTAAATCAAGTTTTAGGTTTCAAGTAAGTTTTTAGGTAGTAAGTCTAGTTTTAATTTCTTTAATCGTATTTTATGTTTTAAGTTATTGTAATCTTTTTTATTAATATTAAGTGTTTGTCTTTAAAAAAAAAGATAACTTACACAACATTAAATGTTTGTTTATTAAAAAAATTAAAAAATATAATTTGTTTTAAATTTGAAAAAGAAAATCGTAAATTAAAAAAAAACATAATTTGTTTAAATTTGAAAAAGAAATCATATATTTTATTTAAATTTGAAAAAAAAATAAAAAAAATAATGGAGTGCTTGGAGTGCTATCACTCCCGATAAAATACTAAGAATAAAGTGTTAGTGAGGTGACGGACAAAAAATGACATGACAGTTTAAAAAATGATATGACAAAGTGCTAGGAATGTTACCACTTCCTTTAGCTTAACCATAATTTGTATGAATATACTACTTTTTATCATATTACATATTAAATATGTAAATAAACAAAATGACAAAACTGTTTGTGGTCATCCAACCCAACTTTGACCATTTAGACTAATATTCAAAATTATAGGTTTGGACACCTTACGTGTTTTTGTCACCTGTATAGAGAGATGCACAAACCAAACCTATTTCTCGATTTGGATCGGGCGGTTTTTATGAAACTAAATGTGTTTAAATGTGATAAAAAATATTTTTAAATGGCTTATTATAAAATATTTTTATCTACCTCTAATCTTTTTTATTGAATTGACTTATGTATATTTAAACCTTGATCCGATCTGAATTTTACGAACCCATTTTAGATGTTGGAATCTTAATAAATGAAACCGGTTACAAACCGATCTAGTGAAAACCCCTAGGAAACAGGTGAAAACCTGCTTAGACATGCTAAAACCATAGAATACGCATTAAAACAACTTAATACATGAACTGATCTATTCACATATTTTTATTGAAAATACCAATTAAAAAACGGAACGGTTCAGAAGAAAACCGGTTTTTGTGTATAACCTAAGAAACCGAATCGGATTAAAACCGTCCCAAAATGATTTTAAACGGTTTGTGCACATCTATCTCTACTTAATTACTTATTCGTTACCATCATTCTTATATTTATCAAATTTTGCCAAAAATTATATTCATGTTATGTAAGTATGTTGTTCGGGTGTTTTAACAAAAAAGGGAATAACATAATCTTATGTCATCAAAATTTCAATTTTTGTAACTTGGGGGGCTATGTATACCATCGAATTTTTAAAAATTACGAAAATTTTATGCAATAAAATAATTTTGAAATAATTTGGCAATGTCGTTTCAAGTAATTCAACTGATTATAAAAACAATATTGCATATTTCTTCAATGTTAAAAAAAATATATTGTCACATAACTTATTAAAAGAAAGTGCTATTAGAGACATCCAAAATTCAATCCTACCAGGTATGATTCAATCGACCAACAGTAAAATTTCATTCCTTTGAATATGGTTTTTTAGTCTTTTTCTAAAATTCTAAAATAATGCAAGAAATATAGAAGAAGAAGAAGAATAATAAAATAAAATGAGTGATTAATTAATTAATTGATTTCATCTTTGTTGAAGGGCACCTGTTTCTGCTGCAACCCCATGGAATCAAAGTGTGTACCCATCTTCATCATAACCTTAAACTCATCAAAGTTGATCATTCCATCGCCGTCACGATCGGCGCCGGCAATCATCTTCTGGCTATCGGCTATAGTACATTCCTCCCCCAAACTAACCAAAACATCCCGCAACTCCTCTGCCGTGATCAACCCATTTTTATCGATATCAAAAACCGAAAATGCATCCTTCAAATTCTCCAAAACTTCCGTTGGATCAACGTCCTTTGTGTTCAATTCAATAAACTCCTGCAAATTTATAAACCCATCGCCGTCTCTGTCCACCTCCTTGATCATGTTCTTTAGCTTCTCCTCCGTCGGCTGGTGTCCCAGGCTTGCCATGATCGATCCCAGCTCCGATGAGCAGATCTTCCCGTCTCCATTAACGTCGAATTTCTTAAAAATCTGCTCCAATTCCTCCTCGATTCGAACGCGAGCATTCAAGGAGTTAACACGCGTTGTCTCCGGAGTCGGTTTGTCAGCGGTCGTCGGTGGAACTGTGGGTTCGTTTTCGTTTTCGCTTTCGCTTTCGTGTTGGCGTTCGTGGGTGCTGTTATCGTCGTTGGTTTTCTTCTTCTTCTTCTTCTTATTGAACAGATTCTTTAAACCCATTGTAGACTTGTTATGATCGATTGAGATAAAACTTTACAAGAAAATTGGGAAATTGTGGTGGGATTGATTCCGATGAGAGATGAAAATCAATCTGTTCTTCCTTCTTTTCAGGTATTGAAAAGAAGGCGTGTTTATTTTTATGGTATTGTGTGGGTTGTTTCGGTAGAAGTCCGTATATTCAGGTAAATTTGAACCATATATATCGAGTTTTTATCTACAATTGGTATCAAATAATGAAATAATTGAATTTTTTTACTTTGAAAAAAAAAACAACAAAGGTTAATTATTTATTTTTGTAACAAAGTTTTAATTTTTTTCCCCAATTCATACAATGTTATTTTATTACAATATATACAACAATAATTTAAACTAGTTATTGTCACTATAGCACCATGAATTATCACTTTCAACCTAATTTGGTCACAAGTAAATTCCACGGATGACCCCTATGCTTTGAAGTAATTTGTACGTTGGCTTTTTAACTTATTTTTTTAACTCAGAATGTTCTTACTGTTTGTTTTTGTTGTGCGTTTGGTCCTTGTCTTACTTAAAAATACTATTTTGTCCTTAATTTTTTAGTTTATTTAAATAAACACACCCCAACCCCACCTCCACCTCACCTTACATTACCTTACCTATTCCACCTTATTTAAATAAATTAAAAAATCAATGGCAAAATAGTCTTTTTAGGTAAGACAGAGACCAAGCGCGCAACAAAAACAAATAGTAGGGACCTTCTGAGTTAAAAAAAAGTTATGGACCAAACATACATATTTACCCCAAACTAGGGGTGTTCGCGGTGCGGGTTGGTGCGGTTTACAGCCAAAACCGCACCACATATGCGGTTTGAGTTTTTCGAAAACCACAAATCGCGCCGCGAACCATGTAAACCGCATTATGCGGTGCGGTGCGGTTTATGCGATTTGAAGAATTATATATATGTTATAAAAGTATTATACGATATAATAAAAAAACAATATAAAGAACTAACACAAAAAATGTGTTTATGATAAATGACACACACAAAGGTTAAACAACACAATTATCAATAATTTGAATGAAATAAAAATTTCATCTTAGTTATGAAATCAATTCAATCCATATCTTGCATCCTTCAATTTTCGATTTGTTCTTCGTTTATTTATATGTCTGAGCAATTGGTTATATATATATATATATATATATATATATATATATATATATATATATATATATATATATATATATATATATATATGTTGCGGTGCGGTTTGAACCATGGTTTCATATTTAAAAACCGTAAACCGCACCGCGTAGTGCGGTTTGACAAAATTAGAAACCACAAACCGCACCGCGAATGTTCCAAACCGCATTATGCGGTGCGGTGTGGTGCGGTGCGGACGGTTTATGCGGTTTGTGCGGTTTTCTGCACACCCCTACCCCAAACCATAGGACCCTTCATGTAATTTACTCTCTGGTCACTAAAATATTTTTCCCTTAAACTTTAAATTACCTGTTATTTAAGGGAATATGTGGTATAGTAGCCAGTTTAGTCGGTTTAGGAGGGAATGAGAATATGAGATGTCCATGTCGCATGGATCTACCCACGTATGTTTCGATGTGGAACCCTTATTAGTGTAATAATTTAGCTTCCTCATCCAAACCCTTTTCTAATTTTTTTTCCCTTTTAAGATCACTCAAACTTTGTGAAACCCTAAATCAGAGCTCTTCAATGGCGTCTGCATCTTCAACTAGTAACTAAAACAATATCATCTTATTAAGCAGCTCCAAAGCATCTAAAACACCGCCAAAATATGACTGCCTTTTGCATGCGATGGAGTGGAAGTTTTGGTCTTTCAACAACCCTGCACAAAGATTCTATAATTGTGTAAAATCGCTTGTAAGTACATCGTCGATTAAAAAAGAAACCATGTCCATTTTAGCTTTAAATAAGTTGTGTATGGTTTGTTAGGGCAAAATGCACTACATTTTTCATTAACCCATAACATTGCCTTTGGTTGATGTTATCAGAAGAAGAAACCTAACTGTGATGTGGCTTGATCCTCCAACGAGCATTACCGTTTAACTTTACTGGGGCTACGAAGTGACTTGCAGCAATTACAAGACAATTATTGTTCATAGTACGATATTACGATTGAAGAAGAGAAACACACAGCCCATGGGAGTTCTACGCGATGTGTAGATGACAACTAAACATACGGTGTACTTAAAGACTTAAGTCGGTTTTCTTATTTCATTCTTCACACCTACGTTCCAGAGAACATGGAAGAAGACTTTGAGGTTAGAACACTTGGAGATTAAGACCTTAAGCTAGAGACATAAAGAGAATCAAGTTTCAAACTTCATCACTTGGATTGAGGTAACCTCTTTCTCCTACAAGTTGTTCTTATGTTTATAATGGAGATGAGAAAGGGACAACCCCTAAACTTTTGAATGTTATTATTGAGAGAAATCATGTTGGGGGATAATGTTGTAATGAGCTTACCATTTCCATGTAATGTACGTTGAATTCGTGATTTATCTCATGAATCGGTGAAAAGGGTTATGAACCCAAATTTAGTAAATTTCTATATTAGTGAAATTAAGTTCATAACTTAAGCAATTTAGTCATGTAGATGACTTAATCATGGAGCATAATTAGAATTGATGCAAGAAAATGGTCATAGTATTAAGTCATGCATAAAAAACTTGTACATTAAGCTAAAAGTACTTGCAATGGTGAATGGATATGTATGGTACATTAATAGTGTTTAGCTTATGTCTTAATGGATTAAGACATATGTATGGCTAGTTTATGAGATGTAAATCGCTTAGAGTGAATTGAATGATATGACTTACCGAAAGTATTAAGTTAAGTTTATGAATAAATAGGTGATGTCTTGAGTTATAATACTCAAGATTTGTATGTCGTTTTGACAACGTATGAATAGAGCAGCTATGGGACTTCAAGAGTTGGAATCCCATACACTTAAAACATCTCAAGTGAGCAATCATACTTCATTCCTAGATAATTGATATCCAGATATATGATGGTTATTTTGTTATGTGAAGAGTATGTTATGCATATTACTATTGATTAATGTAGTGTGAATTAATTAACTAGCATAGCTGAGATTTTATTATTGTTATATGAGTTAATAAGCTAATTATAGCTTAGAGTAGTGATTCAGCCTTGTCGAACAATTTTAGTCGAATATAACTAACATAGTTGAGTCTTATGGAGCTGTTATAACCAAGTATAACTGATATGTTTGAGTCTTGTTGAGCAGTTATAGTCGAATATAATTGTCATAGTTGTTTAGAACAGAAAGTGATCGAGCACCTTGTGGCAGAAACCTTAATTGTTAGTTAAGATGGTAGTTTGAGTAGGTGTAAACTCAATGTTGAGAATTGTTAATTGACATCTTAGCTTGAATAGTAGTGAACTTGTCGATTGGTGAACCAGTGTAATAATAATACTCAAAATGAGTACATTGATTTGTTGGAAAGGTACACAAGGATTTAAATGAGTACATTGATTTGTTGGAAAGGTACACAAGGATTTGTATTGAGGTGTTGATTTGTTGATATAATTAATTGTGTAACTAACTATTATATATACTTTGTTGTTAAGATTACTCACTAAGCTCTTGTAGCTTACTTTTTTATTTGTTGGTATCGATAAGTTTGTAGCCGAGAGATTGTAATGTTCTCATTGTATTATTTTATTATACGTTCCATTTTGATAACACTTTGTATCTACCTTGTTGACCTAAATGTACATTGGGTTAATTTATAAATTAAAAAAATAAATAAATAAAATAAATGTACTTTGTTTTAAAAAGTTGTCCCATTTCTTTTTAATGATAATCCCTTAATTGAACTCACAACATTTCCATGGAAGTCTCTTTTTCCACTCTGTTATCTAAGGAACCCAACATATCCTTGTTTGCACCTTGACAAGTCTCCTCACATCGGTTACTACAACTACACTATGGTTCATGCAAATTTGCAATGTATATGAGTAGATAAAAAGACATAGATTTGGAAAATGTAAATAAATTAGTTTTGTTATTATAAAAATAAGTGTATGAGATGAACAATGGGCAACTTGTAAATGAATATCTAGCTTATCTACGTAGCCCTGTGGTTTTGAAGAAAAATAAAACAACCACAAGACCAGTTCAACAAAAGTAAATAAATAAAAAAAATACTACTATAATTTACACTTTATACCACCATACACCATAGACAATGAATGAAATCAAGGAGCTTTACGAGACAATCTGGAAGGTGGCCTGCTCAAGAGATTCATATCTGGAAGAATTTTGGAAGATTCTTGTGGTTTTTCAACTTCCTGCAAAAATTTATCAAGTTTTTAATTTCCCAACAGATTTTTACAAAATATTTATTTATATGGTAAAAATAAAACCTTTGAGGGTATCGATATGGAAGCAGTGTGTTGCGATTTAGAATGAAGACGATGCAGCTTCTGCATTTGTTGAAATTTTTGCAGCCAACTTCCAAAGTTTATCATTATTATTCCATGATCACTCTCACTCTCATTCTCATGCTCATGCTCATGCTCACTCATGTTGTTGTTGTTGCTAAAAGAATATGAAGGCACCGTCTTTAAACGAGTTCTTAATATCTTAAAAGCCGCACTTTGCTGCAACAACAACCAACATTTACAGTTTACACTCACTTCACTTTATTATATAAGTCTTTCACAATTCACATCACATATATTATATATACCTGGGGAAGTAACATCAACAGACCATACAACGCTTTTAACAGCCATATATATCTTCCAGCTTCAAGAAGCTGTCAAAAAAATAAACCAAGTTCAGTGATCACCATTTCTGAATGTCATCTACGTATTAAAATTTAAAACCAGTTAAACATATAATAGTATAAATAGCCCCAACAATTGCCATTAAAAAAGCAAATGTATTGAGTCTAGTCTAGGTATAATGAATGTATATACATATATAAGTTACCTGAAGCCTAAGATAAGCAAAAATTGGAGTCTCCAATAGGTGGATCAGTTTATCCAACTGAACCAGAAATTTTACATTAATATCCTCTTCGGTTAGGGACTGGATCACAGAGCTCGTATGCTCGTAAGCCTACAACACAATATAAAAACTTATTATTTTTTTTTAAAAAAAAAAAAATGCTCTCCTAGTTTTTTATTATGTGAGAAAGAGCATAAACGAATAGAAAATTATTTTTTGAGACTTGCCTGTGCTAATAAGCAAAGACTTATTATGGCCATTGATGAATGGCTCCATGATGTATAAAGTGAAAGAAAAAAGTCTTTTCCAGCAGCATTAACTAATGAAAGCTTTAGAAGATCTCGTAGCTCAGCCAACTCAGAAGATGTAAGCAGAATCAAATTCAAAGCCTGAAACATAACAACAATAATTAAAAACAAGAATATTTAGAAGTTGAATATATAACAACAGGAGGCAGCTTTACCTGAACCAAAGTAGATGCAAAGTCCAGGTCAGCTTCCCCTTCAAGAATTGTGGAGAGTTCCCGATATACCCTTTCAGCATCTAGAAGCACACATAATCGCCGGATTATCAAAGCACCACGCCTAGAATAAATAAAATTAAAAATCAGTAAATGGCATTTAAAGGAGAAAATGAAAAAAGAAAAGAAAATAGAGAACTTACTTTTCAAGGAGTGCGTTATCTGTTCGAAAATTATAAACTAAAAAGACAACAAGCTGGTGAAAGTTATATTCATCTTTCGCTATGCGCGCATGTACTTCAAGAACCAAGAGGACTACCTGTGAATTTAATTAAAAACAAAAATATAAAAAACTTATAATCAATATGAGAAATAATAATAACACACATTATGAGATAACAATAGTAATGATTACCTGATCGGAGGGATCTGATAGTGCTTTCAAAAGTGTGTCAAAAATATCATTTAAAAAGGACAACACCTGTTACACATTAAGGTTGACCAGAATGTTACTTGACTACATACCTAAAAACTACAATATATGTATTCTGATGAATGAAAGTTTACCTCTGAACGATGTCTATTCAGAAGGGCTGAAATCCAGTGCAATGATTCAATTCGTGTTGCCTCATATTCACTAGACAACTGCCTGGTAAAAGGGTAAAAAAGGAAATGCTAAATACCAACATTTACGAGAAAAAACATTACAATTTAGAATAACAATATTGGTAACTGGTAAGGGTAGACCTTTTTGCAATGGACAGAATTGCCCCTACATCAAAACCTTCAGATGGGTCAGCCTCGATTGCACGAAGCTCGTCATTTGTTTCACGAGCTACCTGAGAACCATAAATAACACAACAATTATATTACATATTACATGTAAAAAGTAAAAACATTTACATTTTTTTTAAAAAAAAAGGAGTATATAAACTTACAACTCGTATTTTCTCTTCTTTATCAGCTATGCATGGCAAGATAGCTCCCAATATATCAGCATAATAAGGAACAAGTTGATCTCCACCAAGTTTTACAAACTCATTTATCTGCACAAAATCCAACAAATACTTTAACAAATTAAAAAAAAAAAGCAAGGTTGAAAATTGAGAAAGTATTTTTAGTTCTTACCCATGTGATTGCAGTCCAACGAGTAAATTCATCAGGAGAAGATGCACGTTGTACAAGTATTTCAGCCATTCGACCATAATCTACAGACTTCAAGAGTAGCACTGCTACAGTCAGAAATTAATAAATAAACAAGACAATTATAAATAAATAAGTAAGATTTCATAAATGCTTATGATATCTTCAAAGAATTCTTACTGGGGAGTTTTTTATTTCTTCAAGGAATTCAGAGAGTGCTGAGTCAGCTTGTTGCCGGATTTCAAGGCTGGAATCACTTAACATATTAAATAGACCTGATGAGAGCTAGTCATGTCAGTTGACTTCATAACACAAAAAGATGTAAAAAATTAAAATATCATTTTTACCATCAAGAAAATCAGGAAGAAATCCCAGCATATCAATGTCTGGAACACTGTCCAACACTGTGATCCATCCCACCAAAAATTGGCGAACATATGGATTCAAGACATTCATACGCTCTCTCAATAATGGTATAAATTCTTCAATGCTGACCAAAAAAAACATTAAATTATTAAAGAAAAAAAAAGCCAAATATTACAAGGGTTTAAGTATTAAAGAAAAGATGATCACCTGAACTGATCACTCTCAGTCACAATGTCCTGTTTCCAACAAGTAGCAAAAAGTTCCATAAGACTGATTAACAGGCATTACAAAAAGAAAAAGCTGTTTACCTTCACAAGTCTATCTAAAAGATGAGCAGCACTTTGTACATTGGGATCCGAGTCTGCTGAAAGCTTACACAATGCATCGAATATCTTGTTGAAGTGTACAATGAACTCTCCTCTCACAACCTGCAAAAAGGCATGAAATAAGCTCAAAGTGTGTTGTATTAAAGGGGCTGGTTACTTGGTTTGATGAAATCATAATTCAGTCTCACCTTGGCGATGTTGTATAATGCTTCACAAGCATAATAACGAACTCTGCTATCTTGATCCGAGAAAGAGTTTATCACAGGCGGTATAATTTGCTGGCAAATTGCAAGAGAAAAGGAGAGAGAACTTCAATACATGAATAAATGTTATCAATAATGTTATACTAGACAACATGAAGATAATCAGATTCAGATGAATAAACCCAAACCTCGAGATGTTGTGCAGCTTCAGCGCTCAATCCAACAGTTGCAGCAGCTAACCCAATCAATCCACCCTGAAGAAGTTAAACATCGAAATGTTAACAACGAGAAGTTTAAAAAAAGGAATGGCTGATTCCGTGATACCTTGCGGTGATTTGCTTGTGCCGAGTACGCAAACTCATGACTCAACAAATTAATCACAGCAGTGATCTTATCATGATCTCCAGCAGCTGTCAACTGTTTTACAATCCCTTCGACCTAAAGAACAACAACAAAATCAAAAACCCTAAAATTGACAAATTCATGTTCCATGGAAGTAACAAAACCCTGACCTCAATTGCAGCATTCTTCCGTTTCTCATATAACTTATCCGATAAGTTCCGAAGCACGGCCGCCGGAATGGCAGAAAATGCGTCCGCCATACCAGACGATTTTACAAAGAATTGGCAAATCTATACTTCAAGCGATGACAAATCCAAGCCTCAGTTTAAGTCGAACAAAGTTAACGATAATCAAATTCGTTTTCTGATCTTCTCTTGCTCGAATTGGAACATGTCCCCTCGCATAACACGACGACTAAAACATTGACCGAATTACTTCAAGTTTGAGAAATTTTGATGAGTTCAAATACGTTGTAAAGTGTATTGCAGGATCTAATAAGGATTTGCGGAAGAAGATAAGATCGAGCAGTAAATCCCTCAAATTTCTCCAAAGTCCAAAGATTGGTTTCCGGGACGAGGTGTTCCTCACTTTCCGAGGGGAAAGGAAGACCAAAAAGGCTAAAGACGTCGCTTTGGGGCCGAAGAGGCGAAGACTAATACTTTTATTAAATAGCAAATATGGTCCATGGACTTCTCGAGTTTTTAAGCAAAATGGAGAATTTTAAAAATTAATAATTGATTAGGCATATTTTTAAAAATATTTACCGAAGAGGGTGGTCTGTAATTAAACTCAAAGAAATCGTGTCCTAACTACATAAACTCAGCGCCTACAACCAGCATTCTAAACCAACCTCCATCTTCGGCCACCAGGCCTCTCCTGTCGTCACACAGTGCGCCTGCATCGTGATTCATTCGGCGGAGTTTTATTGTCGACCTCCACGCCATCGACCATCTCTTCGGCCTCCAATGTTGAACCTCCGGTCCGATCTCCTGCTCTACATCCTGTATTCTTGATTTCATCTTCTAAGATTCCAAAATTTTCTAATTTTAGCTTCTAAAGTTCCATATATAATTGTAAGTTCTATGTTTTCCATATTCTTAATTTCGTTTAATTGTAAATTCAGTATTTCCTGTTGTTTCACGTAATGTATAATTTCTAAGGTTTCATATATGATTGTAAAGTCACATGTTTCCTTTTTTTTTTCTTGATTTCGCTTATGTGACACAAAAAAAACTTCTAATGAAAGATCTTCCTAGAGTGGATGCTTTCAGGTGTTGTTAGAAGAATAAAGTCTTTTGTAAAAACACTTATTTAAAGCTATATATTTAAATGTTAATTTTTATTTTCTTTTTTTGAGAGTTTGATTCATTCCCAATCTTCGTAATGTTTGGAATGTGCCCTGTTTTCCTCTTTATTAAATCCATGATGTAAAGACGTCTATTAGAAGGTGTCGAAAGATCATGTATGTTCTTCTTTTTCTCATAAAGCATACCCTTTTAAGATCTAAATTACTCAAACACAAAGTGAGGGAACCAAAGTCCGAACCACCTAACACTTGATAACATGATGAAATAAACAAATTATGGTTATAGTAAAAGGTCAAAAAGTCAACTTATGGTTCTTGTTTGCAATGTATTTTTTGGTTGGAAATTGTTTTGGTCAAACATATGAAAAGCAATAATCAACCAAATTAGTAAGGGTTATGGTATTGTATTCCGAATCTTAACCAGGATTCTGAGGTGCAAGACACAAGAATTACGAGGAAAGCCTTGATCCTTGGTTCGATCGCCAACACAAAATCTCGGGAGCTGGGAATATTTGGATGCCTTTGATAATTTAATTAATTCAATCGAATGAGTACAAGTGATGAACGTAATGTTGCACAGCACAAGTAGAAAATAGTGTTTGTATGTGTTTTTGAGACATTTAGCTGCCTATTTATACATAAGATACTAACGACTATAAGTCGGATTCCTAAATCTCGGCATACTCTTCTGCCCCGAAATCTTTGTTGATCAGGTCTCCTTTATCCCAAAATTCTTGGAGACCATGTCTTTTCTCCATGTTTTCTACATTAATTCTGATTTAACCGGGTCTTCCTTGACATATTTAAGACTTGGAACAGATAGATAAATGAAATAAATAGCAAACATAAGAGTGAATGTTCTCCGGAATCTCAATCAAGATATTGGTCAAGATCTTGGTTAGCATGCTACTTCAAATTCTGCATAAGATTCTAGTCAAAATTTTCAACCATAACAATTGCCCCTTTAAAATATGAGTTTTAGAGGTAAATTAGATTTTAAATAAAATTTAATATTCAAAAATCTGGTTGGTGGGATATTTGATAAGACGTGGTACGTTGTAAAGTGTATTGCAGGATCTACGAAGGATTTGCATAAGAAGATAAGATCGAGCAGAGAACCCCTCAAATAGTCAAATTTCTCCAAAGATTGGTTTCCGGGATGAGGTGTTCCTCACTTTCTGAGGGGAAAGGAAGACCAAAAAAGGCTAAAGGCGTCGCCTTAGGGCCAAAAACTAATACTTTTATCAAATAACCAATATGGTCAATGGACTTCTCGAGTTTTTAACCAAAAATGAGTATTTAAATAAAAAAAAATCAAATAGACATATTTTTAAAAAACAAAAATGCAAAATTGGTCTTTGTAGTTTTGCAAAAACTATAGATAGGGTCCAAAAAGTTTTCAATTTGCATGGAATGTCTAACATCATAAATTTTTCGTGGTTTTAGTTCAAAAAACTTGAAAAGAAGGTTATGCCTTATTATTATTATTATTATTTTGTATTTTTTTCATATTTATTTTAATCTTTTATTAATTAAAAATACAAAAAAAAAAAAAAAAAAAAAAAAAAAAATGGACCCACCGCTCTCTTTCTCTCACGTACGCTTTGAAAGTAGGCGATATAATGAATTACCTCACACTTCTCATGAGTCCATAAACCTTCAATCTCTAATCCCTCATATTCTCTGCAGTTCCTTTTCTGAATTAAATTCGATCTCGCAAACCAAACCCTCAAACATTCAACCTGTTATTGCATTAATTATTTCAAGTAGAACCAAAACTAAAAACACCACTATATACTGCTCTGCTCAGATCTTTGATCCACCCACTTGAAAATTATTTTATCAAATCTATATATATATATATATATATATATATATATATATATAATAAAAAAATCTAGAAAAAGTTATGCATTTGATTGTCGAAACCAAGTTCCATGCTAAGTGTTTCCATCAGACATCATAGCTTTGTGGACTTCCACTAATTCACATGATGAGATGTGATTCTTGCATTTTCGCCTAAATTATTCTATTTCTCTTGAGTATATCGTTTGTTATTTATGAGAAGAGATTCTTGCTAAGGTTCCATCGTTGTAACTAGGGGTGAACATGGTGCGGTTCGGTGCAGTTTTTGGCTAAAACCGAACCGAAAACCGCAACTTCGGTTTTTGAAATTTAGAAACCGCACCGTTCGGTTTTTATGCGGTTCGGTTTTTGCGGTTTTTATTGCGGTTTTTTTCGGTTCGGTTTTTTTTGCGGTTTTTTGTTAGTTTTTTTTTTTTCGTTTTGCCTTTTTACTAAAACTCAAGTAACTCAGCGAGTTACATTGACTCAGATGAGGAGTGCTAAACATTTTTTGGAAATAAACTGATACCACCATCTCTTAGTTTGAAATCAAATTACATAACCACTCATCCAACATGTTTTTAATACTTGAATATAATACGAATTTAATATAATATTTGTTTCACAGGTAAATGCGATAATATCAATTAATGTATTCGTAAAAATGATACTATCATCACTAGTACTCTTCATATTTAAATGTTAAAAAATGTCATAAACATTAGTTGTTATTGTAATTACCACTCAATGTATGCTTAAAAATATACAATCATCCTCCGATAGATAAGATAGATATTTATATTTATAGAAATTTTAATTGTCATAAGTTATTGGTTCTTACAAATATCAACACTTAATATATATATATATATATATATATATATATATATGCGGTGCGGTTCGGTTTTTTGCGGTTTTTGCGAGATTAGAAACCGCACCGCACCGAGTATTTTCGGTTTTTGCAAAACTAAAAACCGCATCATTGGTTTTCATTTCGGTTTCGGTTTATGCGGTTTTTTCGGTTTTTTTGGTTTGCGGTTCGGTTTTTGCTCACCCCTAGTTGTAACCGATAGCTAATTTTATGTATATATTTTATCATTCTTTTTCTTTTAGTTTTAGCATTTTTAACATATATATTTTTGCATTAAATCATAAGATTTATTGTTTTGAATATTTTTATTCGTTTAAGTTATTTTTATGTAGATTTGTACGAGTAAGATGGTATTTTGGAGCATCGTTAAAGTCACATCAAATACCTTGCAACCGCAATTGAAGTCCTGTAGCAAAATCCGTGAGCAACAAGAAAAATGAAGCGACATAAAGAGATTTTCGGATTTTGACAGCTTTGCACGACTTATTTCAAAAGATCAGACGGAGGGGCAAACGTTGTCCAATTTAACTGAAATTTTATGGACGTCTTCCCAAATAGTTGATCTTCAATCTTACAGAAAATAAATAAATTCGGACAAGTTTTGATATGTTTTTTTGGCTCTTGAACAGAAGTGCAGAAAGCTGCCATGGCAGCCCATATAACAGCCCAACTTCCATATTTTCTAGCAGCCCACGAAGAGAATTCAACAGTCCATTTTAACAAGTATGAAGCCCACTTTGGGACTCTTGACTCTTGAGCTGGGAAATCAACGCAGGGTTAAAAAAAAACAGTGGGGCATTTTCAATCGCATATCACAGTACACATGGCCATCCATGTAATTTACCCTTTATTTTAATATTAATGTAATTATAAATAAAGCAGGCCCACCTTTCTCTTTCTCCGCTACCAATTACACCATTGTTTTGAACAAATCCATATAAGGCAATTACACCATTGTTTTGAACAAATCCATATAAGGCTATCCGGAGTGGATACCTCTTCACACGTGAAAAGCTAAGGTGGAGGGGCCAAGGACGCATGAACACCGCCCCAGCCCTGGTGGTTTGGGTGTGACGTCTTTGTGAATACGGAAGAAGACAGCCAATAGAATATTGGTAGCATCATCGTCCCTCTTTATCTCTCTCTTCCTTTTGCCTCATCACCACCAACCCACCGGTGAACATCATTTCCACAATCTGGTGGGTTGGTTGTGAAATAGTAAAAAGTCTACGTGGCTTTCTTTTCGCATATAACCCACTCGTGATACCACGTAGCCTAAATCTGGATAAACACATTAACAAACCAAAAAATTTTAACAAACCCCAAAATTTGAAGACAACTTTGAACAAGTATGTATCAATCCATATGATTTAATTAATGCTTCCCAGAGTATTTTTCTATGTCTTCGTAAGTCTAGCTGTGACCTCCTCCTTCCGATCTAAATCGATCAATAGTTTGTTCGGTGTATTCTTCCAACACCCACAAAGAACCGATACAGAAAGAACTGAAGAAGCAAGTCCCTTTTTCTGTGCAGGAAATCAAGAACCCTTCCTTTTATTCTCACATGTCTCCGTGTATGTATATGTGTTTAGCGAACAGGGGATTACACCCTTATGTGCGTTTGTAGCTGGTAGTTCCAAGAAATCCTTCAATCCATGATCAGTCCCCTCCCCTTAGAATCTGATCGTATGTGTGATGAACAGGGGAGTAAATATTAAAGAACATATATCTCCGATCTTCGCCTCCGACATTAGAGAATATGGAGAGGTGGGGTGAACCAGGGCAGTAAAGGGGAAGAAAAACCCGAACCCTTCCACCGCCTTCTTCGTCTCCAACATCAGAGAATAAGGAGAAGCAACGAAGGTTCATTAGTGGTGGCGGAGAAGGAGAATGGTCGTCGGATATCCGACAACTGTGACGATCTGAAAGAGATTGAAAAATCGACTCAGATCGACTTCCACCTTTACCCACAAACCTTGGATAACAGAGGAGATGAAAGAAAAATCGGAACTATTGATGCAGAATCGATGCTTGCTAGTCGATGATGGCAGAAATCGGAAGTATTTATGAGAAGATGAAAGAAAAATCGATGCTTACCTTATCAGAATCGGAACTATTGGTGCAGAAATCGATGCTTGCTCGCTGGAGCTCGAACGGAGGGATGGTGGTCGATAGTCGGACTGAGGAAGGGACGTCGGCGATGGAGATGCGATGGAGAGCTGTCGATGTTGGCGGCCAATTTTCCTTGTTGGTATCTCTTTTAGGTTGGGAAGAAAGCAAATAGAGGGTATGAGTGTAATTTTTCTAGTCAGCTATATTACAAAGTCCGACTGAGAAAGTGATATGGGCCAGACGTTCTGATTGAGAAAGTTTCTATCAAACACATCTTGTCTGACCGAGTCAGCCGCTGACTCGGTCCCAGTCAAGACGGTAACAAACAGGCCCATAGATTGATCCGAAATTTGATTCAAATCCAACATAGCACCCATAGGTTCATAAGGTATAAGACGACCCATAAAGCAATTGATCGTGATCTATTTTATAACCCTACTTGGGTATTGAGTATTTATTTGTAAGAACTTAATTTTTTGCACACGATAGTTTCAACTCGAGAAAAAAGATTCCAATAAAATTTTTATTTTACTTACATAAAACCATTTATATACCGTCAAGCATTAATTGTGTGTTCTTTTTAGGAGAGAGATTATTATATTAATACTAAAATAAAAGAAATTAAAAGGGTATATATACGGGGACTATTTTTGTAGTTTTGTCAAAAAAAAAAAAAAATAGCGACTAAATAATTGGTGATATCACCATCACTTTCCAATGTTGTCACTTCAAAGGCATGAGGATGAGGCTATACTCCCACATTCCAAATGAGAATCCACATCTGATTTTTTTAGTACCCAGTTAATAGTTAATTTCTTAAATTCGTGTTTCAGTTATGCTATATGATACCCTTTATCCCTCAAAATAAAGTGATTATGATGGGTGATGACAAAAATAATGTACTCACTTTATGTTATAGATTGGAAAATTCCTGTTACATAACGTGTTACAAACTTGCAATAATAGAAGAGTTGAAACCATGAAGTTAGAAGACGCACCCACGTTTATTATAAATTTGAAAATATTTCCTAAATCAGAAGCATATATGCTCTCTTTTTGTATGTGAACCAACTTTATTCAACTAATATTCTTGGATTGTTATCATTAAAGTCCAATATATTTTGACCCTTGATGAAAAACATCCCCTTTTTAAAAAACTTCAAGACCAAAAACCGGTTAATATTTTTACATTTGGGGGATTTTAGCCTGTGAAAAACCTTCAAGTTAGGATCCGACCCGGTTTGTACAGTGATCCAAAAAAATCCAAATTACTTAGCTTAGCACCTATAGATTCTAATCACAAACATCTAGTACTTTATTTGCTACTTCAAACCTTTAAACGAATTTTACAAGAAGTAAAGTTTTGTCATTTGATCCATATAACCTCTCCTTCCTCCCAAAAACAAGAACAAGGTATCCGTTCCAACATTTACAGAGATTCTATAGCAAACAAAACAATGGCGTACTTTATTTTGTTAGTAAAAGAAAAGCTATTATATTTCCATACATGGTTTTTCCTGTACACTTAGCGATATAAAAATGAAAACTGTGGCGGGTTTTCAGAGTTGTACACGTTGGCAGATGGTGTGACTGCAGAGTGGACACGTGGTAGTAATCTTGAGCCATTTGAGGATGCATTTCACATGAAAGTGATGGTTGCATGGAAGCAAATGAAGCTTTGTTCCATCTTCATATGGATACAGACATATACAGCAATCCTACAGTTTACAATTTACAAAACAAATCACACCATGAATTTCTTATTTTTATTTAGTGAGTATTTTTGGTCTTTTAATAAAAGTTAGAATTATGAAATCCATCAAATATGGAATTTGAAGGATTGAATTCCGTTCATTTGGCAACCAAATCCTCTAATCCAAACACATGATGGAATGGAATCTCGGATTCCAATGCTGTCAGATCTAAGCAAACATTTCTATGGTTGGGAATAGACTTACCTCTTCCTCGAGTGGAAGAACATGTACACGAGAAAAATCCGGATCATTTGTTTCAAAAGGGACCATTCTACCCCCATCATCAGCGTGCACTACAAATCTGTATTTAGGAAGGACACTGATCTCTGCTTCTGATGCACCTCCCTGTGTATAAATTATAATATAACATCATTGTCAAAATTATTTGAAAACAAAACCAAAAATGGAAATTTAAGAAACAAATTTCACCTGGCAACCCATGAAATCAAGAAAGGACAAGACGCAAGGTAAGCAAAAAGAAACAGCAAGCCCTGTTATCACTCCCTTAAGAAGAAAACCAATGGCAGCCAAGAACACGTCAATAACCATGAATGTCAGAGTCAACCTGCCATTGTTCATAACAGAGGTAGAGAAAGAAAGAAAGTTAAAAAAAAGCCATAGGGTTCTGTTAAAACTTACAAGATTATATTGGTTCAAGACATACCAGAACAGATGTGGAGCACTATGCATTTCAAAATTGGGGATCAGCCAACAGAAGGCAACCAGCCACCACAGATATTGGAAAATCTTATTAAAAGTTTCCCATATTTTCTCAGCACTGCAATTTCCAAAATGTAATGCAGCAATTAATAAGCCACACTTGTTTTCCATGGTAATTTAGAAACAGTTTACAACTTAGAGAATTTTCTACCCTACTGCATAGAGTACGAAATTTCCTAATTGGTATATAGAACATCATCCATGGATGTGATTTGATGCTTTGGACGTCTTCTGATAGAATTTTCAACTGAATATTTCTTCCAAGACGTTTATCGTTTTCATCTTATACTTTGGTTCTCATATACGTAATGTTCAGAATTGTTCTTTGCTCAAGCAGTCAATCTTGATATCTTAGATAATTATACGCTAAAGATGTTCATAGACATTAGTTACGTACACTCTGGAAAGCAAAATAAACTTACTGATTTCAAACTAAAAGTGAAATTCATGATTAAAAACTGACCTCGTTACATCAGAACCGCTGGAATTCCTAAAGCTGATTCGATCTCTATCGCTCGGATCACTGCTAGCCGTCGCTGCCCTCCGATTCCTCCTTCTATAGTCCAGCAACACCAGGACTACATGCATCACACATTGCAGCGCGTAAACGCAGATCCAAGCCCTAACCGGCATATTCGGCTGTTCCCGCGCAGTCCAAAACAGCATAGCTATCGAAACCACCACGACGGCAAGATTCCACGTCGTGTCTATAGCAACAACCGGCAACGAGTAGCCCCAATCATCTCGCCAGTTCTCCAACTGCTGCGCTGCACTCTCGCGCACTTTCAACGAGTCTCCACGAGGCCCAGACAAAAGACCGAAGAAAATGGAGAGTGTCGTTAAGGTTCTAGCTCCTCCAAACAGTGACTCGTGTGTGCTCTGCTGAGTGAGTAACGGCGCAGTGCTGATCTCGGTGTTGATCTCCGACGCCGTCGTCGGCGTCTCCGCCATTAAGAGGTCCGGAACAAAGGTCTGTTACTGTTAGTTTGTTGGGAAAGATTTGCAACGGAATAACTGATTCTGGTAGCTTCGAGGTGGTGTGTCAATTTGCGCGTGTTGTAATGATTTCAGAAAATGGCAACGCCTCTTGTTTCACCAAAATAGACTCAGATATATATACACTTTACCACCCCTATATTTCAGTATTTTGATTAGAGCAACCAAATAAGCTAATTAAAATTGGGTTATTGCTATAAAACCCCCCAATTTTATACAAAATATTTGGTTATGTTCAAAATCTATTTTTTTGTTCGTTAATACCCAAAGATACCGGAAAATAGATTCGATTTTACCCCCTAGCCAGATTTTACAAGGATAGTCGGTCACCACTTACCTGATTGGCGAAGCTGGAGTCGGATCTGACACGTGAAAGGAGAAACATGCTGCCTTTCAAGGAAAAAAAGGAAAATAGATTCGATCTTACTCCCTAGCCAGATTTTACAGGGATAGGCGGTTACCACTTACCTGATTGGTAAAGTTGGAGTCGGACTTGACACATGGAAGGAGAAACTTGTTGACTTTCAAGAAAAAAAAGCAACAACGAAAACTTGAGTCTGAGGGGTTTCGAACTCAAGTCTCCTCCCCCCACATATGCAAGAGCTTTACCACCAAACCAAGAGGATTTTTTTGAATTGAAAAATCATACTTATTATCTAATATGCAGGTTTATTATTATTATTATCATTATAATTATTATTATTTCATTTTAAAAGTGTGTTTACATATATTTGTACGCTTATTTTTATGTATTTATATATTTTCAAAACATATTTATATATGTATAATGATTTTATACGTATATATACGTATTTATTTGTATTAAAAACGTTTTTGTATGTATATATATATATATATATATATATATATATATATATATATATATATATATATATATATATATATATATATATAACATGATTTATACATATAAAAAATTGTATAAAATGCTATTTATTCGTATAAAAATATTTATTCCTTTAAAATGTCTAAAAACACTTCGTAATGTATAAAAAGGCTAATACGACCCCTTTTAGTTGGAAGAACATCACCAATAAACGACATTCTATCTGAGAACTCTTTCACATACTCTTCCACAGTTAAATCTCCTTTCTTCAAGTCGAAGAACTCATCAAACATTTTCTCAATGTCATGAGGATCACAATACTTAGCCTTTATCCGTTGAACAAATTCATTCCAAGATATAGTCTCTTCAGCATCATCACCCAATGTCTGGCATACTCTCTCCCACCAAGTGAGAGCTTGACCCCTTAATACTTGAGAGACATAAGTAACCCTTTGATCATCCTGACAACCGCTAGCTCGAAGAACTCAGTTTGTTTTTATGATCCACTTCATAGTTACCTTCGGGTCGTGACTGTAACACTCGGTTTCGAATCGTTTCATTGTTCGAGGTCGTGGCCCGGTCATCAGTCATCATAAGGCTTTGGGCATTGGGGAAGAAAGGATTTAGCCCTTTTTAGATGTGGGTATTATAGTCTAAATGATCCGGGTGTTCGTTTGTGTTTCGGAGCCCAAGGGTATAATCTAAATTTGATATCTCGATCCTTTATGAATTTTGGGTTTTTGTTCGGAAAGTTCTTAGGCGGAGGTGAGTTGATAGAAGTGTAGGGCTTCTCGTCAACTTTTCATGGATATAAAGTTCGTTGGAAACAGACTTGCAACGAAGAAGTTATGACCTTCAAAAGTTTGGTGGTTTTAGGGTTTAGTCGGGTACGCGGGGCGCACACAGGTGTATGTGTAGCGTACTAGTGTTCAGTGGTACTTTGAGAATGGAAACTGGCGTGAAGATTCGTCAGTTCCGGATAAGGGTTATGGTTTTTAGTTGTCAGCATAAGAACTCGGGGAATTGGTATGGTATCATGGGAGGTGATTTGAATTATCATATTTGCTAAGATTTCAAGAGCATTCTTCAGGGTTTCAGGAGTTGGGCGATCTTTGAGTTTGGCTAGCAATGGAACGTTGGTATTGATTAGCACAGGTTATAGGCAGTTCATGCTATTTGTGGTAGACGGGTCGGAGATCCATCAGAATTAAGAGGTGAGAGAGAGCTTCGTCGAACCCAAGTGGGGGAGGATCGATTCGGATTTCTGGAAGTTAGGAAGGGTGTGGAACTAGGGAAAGTTTCACATCCTGGCCAGGGAGAGAGAGACGACCCAAGTGGTTGTTCAGATTAAGGTTGTGTAAGTGGGAGTTCAGTAAATTTCCAAGCGTTGGTCAACGTCCTCTTTTTTGTGCATAGCAGGCTTGTGGTTGAGTCCCGGTTGAGGGTTTCGGAATTCGAAGTATGTCCCGAACATCTGTCGGGATGCAGTTGGATGCAGGATTCGGCTCAGGATGCATGGAATTGTGATGATTAGGGTGCGGTAAGGCCATGGGTGGTAACCATGGTTGGTTGATGTGTTGTAAGACTGCGATGGGATCGTAGCATTCACCAGTTCGAGGTAGACTATTATTAGTAATAGTCGTGAGCGTGGAGGGGAAATCAGTTAGTGCCTTGGGCACGCCGGTCAGCATTACCGAAGATTAATTATCTGTTTAGGTTGAGGACCATTGGGGTCCGAGACGGAGTCGGGCCTGTGTAGCTCTAGATGGGTGGGACCCATAGGCGAGGTCGCTCCGTGGTATAGTTGGGTGGGACCCGTGGGTGAGGCCCGTGTGATTATGGCAATACAGGTGGGCCTTGGCGGAGGCCATTGGGTCAAGGTTTTGAATCTTGAGATGCAAGATCAAGTGGTGATCAGTGTGTGGCACAGAGGGGTTTATAGGCTAGGTAGCCTTGTTATTTGGACTCTTGGGAACTTGGTGGTTGGACCAGGTGCGAGACTGGTAGCCTCAGCGATGGTTGGGAACCTTTATATCTCAGTCTAGTGAAGGGTTGTTGTGAATCAAAAGGTTTGGGTGAAATGTAAGTGCAGATCCGTGGATCTCAGTTTATGAATTGAGTATCAAGTGATTTTTGGGTGAGATCTCGAGTTGGGAATCGCGAGTGTTTATGTGTAGGATTTAATTTTCAGTGGGATAAAAATTTGGGGTATCTATATGCCAAGGCATCAATCGAAGGGTTCAAGTGTCACACCCCCAAACCAAGGATGGCGGAAACGTCTGGGGGTGGAGGACTTCATGTATAGTATCATAACAACAATTATAATAGTAATTGAAGCAAACACAACCAACATATATATAATTGAAAAAGTGACATCATTGTATGAATTACATGTTTACGAATCAATTACAATATGTTGACAAAATATGAAATAGTAGACGCCTTAGCGCCCCATCCTCAAAAGCACTTGGTTACCTGTTTAATGATTTCCTGAGAATACAAGTTGTTTGAAAAAGTGTCAACACAAAGGTTGGTGAGTTCATAAGCTTTTGTTTGGTATTATTAAAAGCCTTTCGTTTGTAAAAGTAGTATTTGTGTTAGAAAATCCAATATTTTCCTTAGTGTGTAAATGTAGTCTTAAAACCCAAAGACCGAAATGTACAAGTAATTTGTCATATTTATAGTAAAACAATGCAAGTTTAAATCGACATAAACTCGTTAAATTTTAATGAAGTTCCCGTAAATTCCAATGTTTATTAATACTTTATGTGAGTTTATTATAACCATACTATGACCAAGGTTGCCTAAAACGACGTTCTTCAGGCGTCGGAAATGTTATGACATTTGTCACCCCAGACCTATCGGTCTAACTGTTGCATGCAGTTTAGGTGTGGGTTTGTCAAACCCAATATAGATCTATACACAACTATCACGCTCTCCCTCAAGGAGACTCTGGTTACAATACAGGACTTAATGGTAATTTGAAGTAAATGTCTCACAAAGTCATTAACGGAATTACGTGTTATGAAAACTTGGTACCTTATGGCCGTACCTTGCTTAATGAAAATATCCTTTGTATAAATGTACCCTTTTTAAATGTATGTATTATGTAATGTATCATAAACTATACCTATTATAGTTTATCAACCAAGGGTAGTACGTAGTAATGTATGCAAACTATATTCAAAATAGTTTATTAAATGTTTGAATGTATCGGTTGTACTTTGATTATAATCACTTGTTATTCTTTATATTTTATATGTCCAAATCCATTTGTAAACTGATGTGTGTCTAAATATTAAGATAAAATGTCATATATTGCAATAACATATAATCACATAAAGATATACACCTTGCTCAACATGTTACAAGGTGAAATGAAATTGACAGCAACTTTTTGTTGTATATAGTTTCTGTTACTGTTCTTAGAAAATTTATAGAAAAATCATCAAAGCTCTAAATCCAAATCCGCAAATTCTGAGAGTTTGGAATATGAGTCTAGTTTGTTCGTAAATTTTATCATGATTTTTAGTGATCTCTAACAGAGGTGAAAATGTTCATAATCACAGACTGGTCCGGGTTTGCCTTTGAAATGATAGGCAGTTTTGTAAAAACCACCATAAATTGTAGAAAAATCATATGGAGATGTGCAAGTAGCCATTTTAAAGCTAAGAGTTTGAACTACTTGCACCTGGAACATTTTTGAAAACTAAAATATTTAAGTTGACCAAAACAGTCCGTGATCGAAGTTCATCTTTTCTGATGTAATCTGATAGAAAAAGTTTAATTGTGTTCTTGATGATTTTACTTGTATTCCCCCCTTAAAACTTAAGAAAAACATGTAAATGTAGGGGTATGAACTCACCTTATGTGGTTTCAGTAGATGAAAGTGAGAGAGAGGAAGTATTCAACCCAAGAACACTAAGAAGATGTCTTGATGATTCGAGAATCTAACACCGAATAAGATGGAATTTGTGTAAGATATCAATGATTTGAGTAGAATGGAGTGTAATAATTATATGAATGATGAATATACTTACCAATTGAAGAAAGAAATCCCTGAAGAAAGCCTTGAAGTTCTTGAAGTTGAGAGAAAAGATGAGAGAATTTTGGAGAGTGTCCTTTGGTTGCTAAGTGTAGAATGAAAGAACTTTATGGAGAATGAGGAGAGAGGATCAATCCTCCAGCTCTTAGAACGTGGGAAGAGCTGGAGATTGGGTGTAAAGGTCCACTAAGGTGACAAGGAGTAGTGGGAAAGAGTGGATGATCATAGAGTGATGTGGTGGTGGCTTGCTTTTGTCATAAAATAAGGAAAAGCAAATATTCCCTCAATAATTAGTCCAACCACCAATTATTTTAATACATTTTTATAAAAACCCTGGAGATTTATATATTTTAGGGCCTTAGTTTATAAAATAAAGTTTTGGGTGAAAATCCCACGTTAAAATAATGAAAAACGGAGTTAAAACGAAGTCGTAGTCGAAAAACCGGTAAAAAGGGGCCGTCTGCGAGAGAGATTTGGGAGAGATTTCAAATAGAAAGAGATAGAGTGAAAACGATTTAGAGAGGTTTCGTTTGTGATTAATTTGAGTGTCCGGCTTCACAACGCAAGGTTCGTAAACCCCGTTAAACCGTGTTTTAGTGTCGTACACAATCCCGATGATTGTGCAATAGTGTTTTATCGCTTTGGTTCGTTGTTTAGCACTGTTAAGGCTAAGGAAAATCAAACACATGAACTTTCCAAATGATGATTTCTCATTAAAATAGCGAATTGTATAGTGATTACATAACGTAAACCCTAACATACAAGGGTTATTGGAGTTGACCGGTTTGACTTGTTGACTTTGTTTGACTTTGACTTGACCGAAATTTGACGGTTGTCACATCATCCCCCCGTTAGAAGGAATTTCGTCCCGAAATTTTCATTTTGACTGGGATTTCAAGAGTTTGGGAAGAGATGTGGATACTTTTGTTTCATCTGATCCTCGCGTTCCCAGGTGAATTCGGGTCCTCGTTTAGCGTTCCAACGGACCTTCACGATGGGAATACGACTTTGTTTCGTTCGTTTGATTTCCCGATCCATGATTTCGACTGGTTCCTCCACGAAGTGGAGATTTTCGTTAACTTCGATTTCGTCGAGTGGTATTACGAGTGTCTCATCAGACAAACACTTCTTTAGGTTCGACACGTGAAATGTGGGATGTACTTTGTCGAGTTCCTGAGGTAATCGAAGTTTGTATGCTACTAGCCCAATCCTAGCAAGGATTTCGAATGGCCCGATGTACCTTGGATTTAGTTTCCCGCGTTTGCCGCATCGTATCATTCCTTTCCAAGGGGAAACTTTTAGTAGTACACGATCACCCACCTGGAATTCCAAGGGTTTGCGTCGTTTGTCTGCGTAACTCTTTTGCCGATCGCGAGACGCTTTCAGTCTTTCTCGAATTTGAACGATCTTTTATGTGGTTTCCCTTATGATTTCAGGGCCAGTGAGGGTGCTATTAGAGACTTGCCCTCTAGCTAGCTGTGTATCCCCCACCTCAGCCCAACACAGGGGTGATCTGCATTTGCGACCGTAAAGAGCTTCGAATGGAGCCACTTTGATGCTAGTATGATAGCTGTTATTGTAGGAGAATTCGATAAGCGGTAGATGGGTATCCCATGCTTTACCGAATGATGGAAGTGGGAACGAATTCTCCATGGTTATGAAGTCCATGGTTATGAAGTCCATGGTTATTCGTTCCCACTTCCATCATTCGGTAAAGCATGGGATACCCATCTACCGCTTATCGAATTCTCCTACAATAACAGCTATCATACTAGCATCAAAGTTCCACTTCCATCATTCGGTAAAGCATGGGATACCCATCTGTGCTAATCAATGGTTATGAAGTCCATGGTTATTCGTTCCCACTTCCATCATTCGGTAAAGCATGGGATACCCATCTACCGCTTATCGAATTCTCCTACAATAACAGCTATCATACTAGCATCAAAGTGGCTCCATTCGAAGCTCTTTACGGTCGCAAATGCAGATCACCCCTGTGTTGGGCTGAGGTGGGGGATACACAGCTAAACGATCGGGAAATCAAACGAACGAAACAAAGTGGCTCCATTCGAAGCTCATGGATCGGGAAATCAAACGAACGAAACAAAGTCGTATTCCCATCGTGAAGGTCCGTTGGAACGCTAAACGAGGACCCGAATTCACCTGGGAACGCGAGGATCAGATGAAACAAAAGTATCCACATCTCTTCCCAAACTCTTGAAATCCCAGTCAAAATGAAAATTTCGGGACGAAATTCCTTCTAACGGGGGGATGATGTGACAACCGTCAAATTTCGGTCAAGTCAAAGTCAAACAAAGTCAACAAGTCAAACCGGTCAACTCCAATAACCCTTGTATGTTAGGGTTTACGTTATGTAATCACTATACAATTCGCTATTTTAATGAGAAATCATCATTTGGAAAGTTCATGTGTTTGATTTTCCTTAGCCTTAACAGTGCTAAACAACGAACCAAAGCGATAAAACACTATTGCACAATCATCGGGATTGTGTACGACACTAAAACACGGTTTAACGGGGTTTACGAACCTTGCGTTGTGAAGCCGGACACTCAAATTAATCACAAACGAAACCTCTCTAAATCGTTTTCACTCTATCTCTTTCTATTTGAAATCTCTCCCAAATCTCTCTCGCAGACGGCCCCTTTTTACCGGTTTTTCGACTACGACTTCGTTTTAACTCCGTTTTTCATTATTTTAACGTGGGATTTTCACCCAAAACTTTATTTTATAAACTAAGGCCCCAAAATATATAAATCTCCAGGGTTTTTATAAAAATGTATTAAAATAATTGGTGGTTGGACTAATTATTGAGGGAATATTTGCTTTTCCTTATTTTATGACAAAAGCAAGCCACCACCACATCACTCTATGATCATCCACTCTTTCCCACTACTCCTTGTCACCTTAGTGGACCTTTACACCCAATCTCCAGCTCTTCCCACGTTCTAAGAGCTGGAGGATTGATCCTCTCTCCTCATTCTCCATAAAGTTCTTTCATTCTACACTTAGCAACCAAAGGACACTCTCCAAAATTCTCTCATCTTTTCTCTCAACTTCAAGAACTTCAAGGCTTTCTTCAGGGATTTCTTTCTTCAATTGGTAAGTATATTCATCATTCATATAATTATTACACTCCATTCTACTCAAATCATTGATATCTTACACAAATTCCATCTTATTCGGTGTTAGATTCTCGAATCATCAAGACATCTTCTTAGTGTTCTTGGGTTGAATACTTCCTCTCTCTCACTTTCATCTACTGAAACCACATAAGGTGAGTTCATACCCCTACATTTACATGTTTTTCTTAAGTTTTAAGGGGGGAATACAAGTAAAATCATCAAGAACACAATTAAACTTTTTCTATCAGATTACATCAGAAAAGATGAACTTCGATCACGGACTGTTTTGGTCAACTTAAATATTTTAGTTTTCAAAAATGTTCCAGGTGCAAGTAGTTCAAACTCTTAGCTTTAAAATGGCTACTTGCACATCTCCATATGATTTTTCTACAATTTATGGTGGTTTTTACAAAACTGCCTATCATTTCAAAGGCAAACCCGGACCAGTCTGTGATTATGAACATTTTCACCTCTGTTAGAGATCACTAAAAATCATGATAAAATTTACGAACAAACTAGACTCATATTCCAAACTCTCAGAATTTGCGGATTTGGATTTAGAGCTTTGATGATTTTTCTATAAATTTTCTAAGAACAGTAACAGAAACTATATACAACAAAAAGTTGCTGTCAATTTCATTTCACCTTGTAACATGTTGAGCAAGGTGTATATCTTTATGTGATTATATGTTATTGCAATATATGACATTTTATCTTAATATTTAGACACACATCAGTTTACAAATGGATTTGGACATATAAAATATAAAGAATAACAAGTGATTATAATCAAAGTACAACCGATACATTCAAACATTTAATAAACTATTTTGAATATAGTTTGCATACATTACTACGTACTACCCTTGGTTGATAAACTATAATAGGTATAGTTTATGATACATTACATAATACATACATTTAAAAAGGGTACATTTATACAAAGGATATTTTCATTAAGCAAGGTACGGCCATACGGTACCAAGTTTTCATAACACGTAATTCCGTTAATGACTTTGTGAGACATTTACTTCAAATTACCATTAAGTCCTGTATTGTAACCAGAGTCTCCTTGAGGGAGAGCGTGATAGTTGTGTATAGATCTATATTGGGTTTGACAAACCCACACCTAAACTGCATGCAACAGTTAGACCGATAGGTCTGGGGTGACAAATGTCATAACATTTCCGACGCCTGAAGAACGTCGTTTTAGGCAACCTTGGTCATAGTATGGTTATAATAAACTCACATAAAGTATTAATAAACATTGGAATTTACGGGAACTTCATTAAAATTTAACGAGTTTATGTCGATTTAAACTTGCATTGTTTTACTATAAATATGACAAATTACTTGTACATTTCGGTCTTTGGGTTTTAAGACTACATTTACACACTAAGGAAAATATTGGATTTTCTAACACAAATACTACTTTTACAAACGAAAGGCTTTTAATAATACCAAACAAAAGCTTATGAACTCACCAACCTTTGTGTTGACACTTTTTCAAACAACTTGTATTCTCAGGAAATCATTAAACAGGTAACCAAGTGCTTTTGAGGATGGGGCGCTAAGGCGTCTACTATTTCATATTTTGTCAACATATTGTAATTGATTCGTAAACATGTAATTCATACAATGATGTCACTTTTTCAATTATATATATGTTGGTTGTGTTTGCTTCAATTACTATTACAATTGTTGTTATGATACTATACATGAAGTCCTCCACCCCCGGACGTTTCCGCCATCCTTGGTTTGGGGGTGTGACATCAAGGGTAAGGAATGAATTTAGTTTTGATAATAGATCAAGCCTTGGTGATTGTGTCCTGGATTGGTTCCTTTTGTGAAGGGCATCAAGATAATTCAAGACGGTATTATTGGTTTGGATCTCATGGGTGGAGTCGCTTGTTATTCGGAGAATATGTTAGATCACTTGCAGTTTGGGTTAAATAATCTCAGAGTAAAAGATTTTACCATGTTGCGCAGCTCTCGTTTGAGTCTAATCGTTGCAGGGATGAGTCCTCTACTCGAAGGATTATCTGAGCCTTCTATCAAGTAAAAGTGTTCTGCAACAATAATTGGATGGTGTTCTGTTCTCTAATGGGGACCTCAAGTTATCAGAAGATGAGTAGTCAGTTGGGGGATAAGTGGAATGGATTTAGCAATGGTTCAGTATGGGCGGTTTGTCGGGGAGTCAGACCAATTCGAGATTTCAGATTTCAGGAAAAGTAGGGTTGGTTTTTGCATGGGATTTTGGATTCGTCTTCTTCGGGTTGGAAAGTTCTACTTGGGTTGGGCTCGGTTGCCTTGGGAAGGCCATTGTATGGTTAAGGTTGTGATTGTGTCCCTCGGGCTGTCGAGCATGTCGAGAATGGTAAGGAATGATTTCGAGGACGAAATCGAATTTAAGTGGGGGAGAGTTGTAACACTCAGTTTCAAATCGTTTCGTTTTTCGGGGTCGTGGCCCGGTTATCAGTCATCATAAGGCTTTGGGACTTGGGGAAGAAAGGATTTGGCCCTTTTTGGATGTGGGTATTATAGATTTATAGTCTAAGTGATTCGGGTGTTCGTTTGTGTTTCGGAACCCAAGGGTATAATCGTAATTTGATATCTCGATCCTTTATGAATTTTGGGTTTTTGTTCAGAAAGTTCTTAGGCGGATGTGATTTGATAGAAGTATAGGGCTTCTTGTCACCTTTTTGTGGATATAAATTTCGCTGGAAACAGACTTATAACGAAGAAATTATGGCCTTCGGAAGTTTGGTGGTTTTAGGGTTTAGCCGGGTACGCGGGGCGTACCTCGTCGTACGCTGGGTGTACTAATCAGGATGGTCGCAGGTGCTCTAAAGAGTACGCTGGACGTACCATATGTACGTTGAGCGTACTCCAGTCAGACCTAAACCCTATTTTAGGGTCTTGGACCCTATTTAAGCTCCTTATCTCATAACCTAACATTAATATCTTCAGCCTCCACCCCTCTAAACCCTAGAAATCGATCCTTAGCCCCCATTTGAGTGATTCTTGAGCTTTAAAGTGATTTATATGTGTTTTTGGTGCTTGAGGAGGAAGAAGGAACTTCTTGAAGAGTCATTGCTTGACTTTGAGCTTTTGGATCCAGGCTCTGTTCACCTAGATCTAACTTCTAGAGATATAAAGTCTCAACCTTGACAACTCTTTCTTGTAGATCTAGCTAGGTAGCACTTTGTTATGATTTTGGTCCCTTTGTGGTGGTTCTTATGAGTAGAAGTTACTCTAGAACCTTTGAGCTTCATATTTGGCCCTTATTGGGGTTATGGAGTCATAACGTTTGGATCTTGATGAGTATAAACCTTCCGTGCACGATTTGGTAGTCTTTTTGTGCGATGTTAGTCGCGACACATCTTTTGGAACATATTCTGTTGAGCGGAGCTTGCGGCATGCTAGCATTAATTTGCTGATTATCGTCTTGCAAAGTTAACCCATGTGTTGCTAAGGTGGTAATTAAAAACTTAGGAGAAGCCCAACGTAATATATTGTGGCCCACTTTCTGAATTAAATGGCCCAAGATAAATTGTTTAAGCCCATTTTTACTTATCAGCCCAAACTTATATATATATATATATATATATATATATATATATATATATATATATATATATATATATATATATATATATATATTATTTTGAGTGTCGAGTGGTCCGGGCAACAACACGTATTTTGAAAGCGTATTCTTTTGAGCGGGGCTTGCGGTGCGCGATCTTTAAACAACTTATTTTGTCTTGCAAAGGTAGCCCATTTTATTTGTTGATAGAGTAGCCCAATAAAATGCAAATACTTATTTTTGTGAAACCAAAATGGAATTTATGGAACCCATTTACGAATTAATCAACCTATTTGTTTGATTGTGGGCCAAAATTCTAACCCTTTGCTTCATTTTTTTTTTTTTTTTGAAAACGTCTGGTCCTGACCGCCATACATATTTTGAAAATGCATTTTATTGGGCAGAAACACAAACACGTGAGCTTTAAGCGGCTGACATGAACAGGTTGACACAAGATATGATTGATAATGAGCAACATGTTTGGAGTAAGACGACTTGTCTTTGTTTAAAACAGGTGTTTTCCTTTTTAGTTGATTATGAGTTTTTCGTTTTTATTACTATTTTTTTAGCAAAACCTATATTTTAGTCCGAAGCCGATGGTGCCAGGTTAAAACCTAACCCAAAGCTGAACATGGTGTAGGTTGAGAACCGATAACTGGTCCTGGTCCGACCAGGCCATATGCTCACCGTTTTCGCATGATGACGTGACAAGTAAAAAGTGAGTACACCATTTAACATTATTTAAATATTATTATTAAAATAAATAAATATAAAACTTGGGTCAAGATATATATTTAACATTATTTAAATATTATTATTAAAATAAATAAATATAAAACTTGGGCCAAGATATATATGACGTCTGGTCAAGATATAAAACTTAGTAATCCACTAATCTGTGATTGAAACTTAAAGCTCTTGTTTTATCCGTATCAACAATGATGGTTTACCATTAACATGGGCATCACCGATTTGCTACATACAGAACCTTAATTGTTTTTTCCTATATATTTGATTGGAGTTAAATTGTTGGAAATTAGATTTTGTCATTAAACTTTAAAAATGAAAACAAAAAGAGCCGGCTTAAACCGAGATCTGCGACAACCCGAAATTTTCATTTGTATAAACTCTACAGTCAAACACTACAAATAGTAGCCAAATTCATTTCAGTACGTTTTTGGCCGGTTTTCAGTCCGTTTGTGTGTTTTTATTTTATATTCGTCAAACGAGGAAATAAAAGGAAGTATACTTTAGAGGTTGTCGTGCATCACTTAAGTCTCAAAACTCCAAGAGTTTGGAGTTTACGGCCCCAAACATGGAGTTTACGGCCGTAAACTCTAAAGAGTATAAATATGACACTTAGTCATTTTTGGCTCATTTTTCACTTCCTAGCTCAAGAACACCCACAATTCTCTCTCAAGTATCATATCACATTTCTTCCGATCTTCCAAAAATGTAAGTGTTTCTTCCCTAGATTTGTTGATATAACACTTTATCTAGTGTTTATACATGATTTCATCCATGAAATCTTGTCTTTTTCATAGATCTTCAAGTGTTCTTCAAGAACACCAAGAACACCAAGAACACACACTAGTGTTTTTGAACCTTAAACACTCTTGCAAGCTTCCTATAAGTAAGTACATCCCTCCTAGCTAGTTATTTACTTAGATTACTTGTTAATCCATTGAAAAACATCAAAAACCCTCAAGAACATATGGGTTTACGGTCAAGGGATCTCCTTGAACCGTAAACACCATCAAGTGGTGTTTAAGTGCCGCCAACACCTTCTAGGGCTTGGATATTGGACTAGAACCTTGCATGCATGAACTAAAAACCCCAAAACACGAAATGGTAGGAGTGACCATGAGTTTACGGCCGTAAACTCATGGGTTTACGACCGTAAACTCCCATGGAGTGGTCCAAGAACCGTAAACTCCCATAAAGGGCCATTTTGAGCCCTAGTCCCTTCCTAAGCCTTGGATGCAAACCTAGAACACTTCCTTGAGGGGTATAAGACCTTAAATCACACAATGATACTAATTACCATGAGTTTACGGCCGTAAACTCATGGGGGAAATGACCATGGGCCGTAAACTCATGTGTTGGTACCAAATGGGAAGTAAACTCCAATGTGAGGCCATACTCTCTTTAGATGCAACCCTTTAGCACCCCTAGCACTTGAACCAAAGTGTTACCTATGTATTAGGGTGTCTTTACTTGATAAATTGGTTATTAAATGACTAATTGGATACATATATGTATCATCACATGTTAAATAGGATCCGTGTGTGTGCTCAAGCCCTCACTTGACACTTAGCATCCTATACCATCCATTCATCCGAATCACCCACTACAGGTGAGTTCATACCCCTTAATCAACCTTTGAAATGATTTTAAATGCTTTTATGGGGGGGAATACAAGTTGAACTGCTAAGTTATTATATCAATCACATGTGATTAATAACTGTCAATCAAATAGATTTTTGCATGTTAAACTGTTTTATTCAGCTTAAGGTTTTCAATTCTCGTTTTCAAATCTCTTTTAAAACACTAAAATCTCTTTTTAAATTACTAAGCTTTTATCAAAGTCTTTTAAACTTATATTCTTGATAGATTCATGTCTATATAGATATAGTTATATAAGTAGGGTTTGAAGGACTTAGGACTGATAGCCCGCTTTATTTCCTGTTCCTTGTTTGGTTGTGGACTTAGAGCATCCGGTTATTTGTCCGAGTGTCGTTGAAGTCCTAGTTATATATTATATATATCTGGATAGATATTAAAACTCTTACTCCAGTTCAATACCTTTGGGTAGCAAAGGTACCTAGATAACCTCTCAAGTAAACTATAATAGGTATAGTTTAGAAACCAACCGTAACTTTCATGAAGGAGAACTTAGTTATATCTATATTCATAAAAACTTGTACTTTTAGTAAAAAGAAAGGTATATAGAAATCAAAACACTAGATACATCCTCATGAAGCGGATTTCACCGTTGTCAAGTTGGTAACCAGAGTCTCCTGGAGGGAGAGCGGGCATTGTGTGTATAGATCTATACGGGACAGACCATCCCACATCCTGACTGCTAGCTACAGTCCCGGCCGACCAAGCCAAGGGGTGACAAATGTCACATTCATTTCGACGCCAGCAGTTCGTCGTGTTTACATCCGTCAATTAGTATGGTTACGAGTATCTTTACATTTACCTTATAATTCATGGCCTTAAGGTAAGTATTATCACGGTATTTTCTACATATAAAACCATCATAATATATTTTCCTAGTGATACACTAGGCCACATTTTAAACCTTTAAACTAACCTACTTAGGATTAAAGGTTGTTTTAGACTCCCCGAGGTGTATTGTCATTTAATACTACCTGGAGTCTGTATATTTCTATTTTAGACTCCTCGAGGTGTATTGTCATTTAATACTACCTGGAGTCTGTATTTTACTATTTTAGACTCCCCAAGGTGTATTGTCATTTAATACTACCTGGAGTCTGTATCTTACTACTTTAGACTCCTCGGGGTGTATTGTCCATCTAATACTATCCGGAGTCTGCATTTTTATTACCTTATAAGCAGCAATGTCATTGCTGAAGTAAAGCATTATCTTCCCTATTACATTTAATTGTGGCTTTCCCACATACTCATTAATGTAAAACTATATTTTGATAATGATAGTAACATTAGGGAAAAATGCTCTTTAAACACAAAACAGTCGGGTCTTGGTAGAAGACTGCTTTTATTAGCTAAACTCATTTCTTTAAACTCAAAACAGTCTGGTCTTGGTAAAAGACTACTTTTAATAGAAAATATAGGATTTTCGGGAAGGAATTCAAATACACTATAAACTTTTATCACCATCATCTAATGAGATTATTTTGAGGAAAAACACGTATTTATATCAATGTCATTAAAATACTAATGAACTCACCAGCATTAAAATGTTGATACTCTCTTTCAAAATAACTTGTATTCTCAGGTCGTCAGTAGACAGGTACACTCAGGGAGCTTTTGTGAAGACAGCCTTGTACCAAGCTGCATTTTATGTTATTCTCTATATCTACTTTTGATGTTGTTGCTAAATGTAACTTATGTAAAACTATTACTATTAATGCAATGGTTGTTGTACTTTGATTACTATACTGCATGTGTTGTGATACTTGACATGACGTCCTCCACCCCAGAATGTTTCCGCCGTTCCAGTTTTGGGGTGTGACAAGATCTGGTTTCAATCCGATTACAAGTTAGGATCCGACTCGGTTTAAATGAAACCGGTTTGTACAGTGACCCAAAAAATCCAAACAGGTTTGAAACTGATCCACGGATCCAAATCGGGTTTTTAGTACACCACTACTTTATTTTAATCAGAAATGAGTACTACTTTATTTGCTACTTCAAATCACTAAACTGAAGATGTTCAGTTGACCTCTCCTTCCTTCCAAAAAGAAGTACGAGGTATCCGCTCCAAGACTTTTATAAAAGATTTATAGCAACAAAACAATGGTGCACTTGATTTTGTTAGTGAAAAGACAAGCAATTATATTTCCAGATATGGTATGTACAGTTATCGATATGAAAATGAAAGTTGTGGTGGGTTTTCACTTTTCAGAGTTGTAGGCTTTGGCAGATGGTGTGGTTGCAGAGTGGACACGTGGTAGTTATCTTGAGCCATTTCAAGATGCATTTCACATGGAAGTGATGGTTGCATGAAAGTAAATGAAGCTTTGTTCCATCTTGATATTGATACAGACATATGCAACAATCCTACAATTTACAAAACAAACAACACCATTACACTCTGAAAGTTAAAAGGGAAATAGGTTTGTTCAAATGTTTTTGGAAGGATTGGAATCCGGCAAAAGAAATTGGAATTTGATATAGAATTCAATAAATAAAATTATATAATGACAAAACTGCAAAAATGGTCCCCGTGGTATGCATTTTTTTGGGGTTTTAGTCCAAACCCCGACTTTTTTGGTTTCGTGGTCCTTTTATACTAGTTTCATTGTGTTTTTGAAATACCCTTCTGATATTTTTTTTATGTTTCTTCATTTTAATTTAAAGGAAAAAGAAAATAATAATTAATTAGGTCCACATATCTCTCTCTCTCTCTCTCTCTCTCTCTCACCGGAAAAACGCAACATCAACCATAGTTGTTGCCTCCCTCGATTCCACCCCCTTTATCCCCTTTATTTTGATGGCAAGACGACCCAACCACCTCCTGATCACCACTGTTGCTGTAACACCCAAATTTTCAAAACAATTTTTCACATTTTATAAAACACATTTTCATTCATAATCGTTATAAAAACACCATTGTATCACATAGTCAATCATAACATCATATCCCAAGATCATAGTAAAAATCTCCCCGTGTGTGTACTGATCAAGCCGGCGCCTTCCCGCGATCCTCGCTGGTACCTGAGACACATAACACAACACTGTAAGCATAAATGCTTAGTGAGTTCCCCAAAATACCACACACAACACATATTAGCCACTCAAGGCTATAACTCTGATGACCCTCTGGTCAAGGTGTCTCTGTGGGACCCTCCAGTCCCATAACTCTGTGGGCCCTCTGGCCCTAACTCTGTGGACCCTCTGGCCCTAACTCTGTGGACCTTCCGGACCTCTGGCCCTAACTCTGTGGACCTTCCGGTCCTAACTCTGTGGACCCTCTGGCCCTAACTCTGTGGACCTTCCGGTCCTAACTCTGTGGACCCTCTGGCCCTAACTCTGTGGACCTTCCGGTCCTAACTCTGAAAACTCTGTAACATGCATAGCATAAAACACATAGAAATCACATCATGCAAAAGCATACAACATACTCTGTCTCATAGCTCTAATTACCACTCTAGGTAAAGTATAGTGAGAAGACTCACCTCGGGTAACTCGGTAAAGCTCGAACTCTGTAAAATCAGGTCTAGCCTCCGCCTAATCATGTAAAATAAATACTCTCAATCAATACATCTCTCAAGGCTAGACTATTCCTCCTCTTAGTACTCTCAGAAGGGTAAAAGACCATTTTACCCCTCTCATAACTCAAAGGCCCCACTATAGACCAAACCCTAAAAGTCAACCAAAAGTCAACCCTCCGGGTTACGCTGCGCGTACCAGATGTGTACGCTGGGCGTACCCGACAGTCTCTCAGAATCGGGGAACGCCACCCCGTACGCCGCGCGTATTGGGATTACGCCCGGCGTAAATCCTAGTTTCAGTCCCTTAGCTCTTGAGGTCTTAAACAATTAAGACTCACGTCCAACTTTTAGATCTAACCATTTTTAAGCCTCTTAATCCATAAAGTCGATGACTTTAAGCCTTTGCATGGCTGAACAAGTCACTAACACCCAAAATATACCATTTCCTAACACTAGAAAGCCCAATACTCAAGCATGATCTCATATCCACGACCAAGATGGGAACTTTATGGATCTACAACACAAATACCACTGAAATGGGACAGATCTAGGTCCATGGAGCACATTACACTCATAAAGTCTCCACCTTTGGGACTTTTAACCCTAAAATGGTCCATGAAGCAACAAACCAAATGAAAAGGAAAGTTTTGAACTTTATACCTCCAAATGCAGCTCCTTCCTCTGTAGATCTCAGATCCAAACTTGCACTTCAAACTCTAGTCTCCACAAACTCCTCTCCTTCTTCTTCACTAGCACACCAAGGCACTTTTAGCTCCAAAATCACACACACTCACTAAGAACGCTGAAAAGTTCTCTCTTAGGGTTTTACTCACTGCTATGGAGGCTGGGAAATGAGCCTTAGCATCCAATATATAGGGCACAAGTCAGAAATTAGGGTTTGCACCTGGACACATTACGCCCAGCGTAACCCTGAGTACGCCCAGCGTACTCAGGCGAGTCCGCGTCCAAAATAAGCGCATGAGTACGCGCAACGTACTCTTGAGTACGCCCAGCGTACTCATTTGCTACCAATTCCTCTTAAGGGCTTAACTTGACACTTTGAATAAAAGAAGGGCTAAATAGTTGTACCTGAATTTCGGGATGTTACAGTTGCCAGCTGAAGCAATCCCATATCACAAACAGTCCCTGTCGGATTTGTTCAATGGGGAAGAAGAACCGCCCACCAATTACCCTCCCATCTTCTTCTGTTATCGACCACCGTCCACCACACACACACACACAAAACCCAAAAATCGATTCTCTCTCTCTCTCACATTGATCTGAAACGTCATTTTTCTTCTTCTTCTCTTTCTATCTCTCACAGATCTGAGGTGGTGTCTGAAACCAGACCTGAAATGTTAGTGTTTGTCGACAGTGGTGCGAGAAACCACAAGTCGCCTTCTCTACTAGAGTTTGTAGAGCCGCTGCTGGTTACCGGTACCGGAGGCTAGGGTTTTGCGACGAGAAAAGAATAGAAAGAGGGAGGAGATACATGAGGCTATCATGATGAAGTAGGAGGGTCGAGAGGGTGGTTGAAGCGGCTGGAGTTTATCCAGTCGGTGGTTCCGACGAGCTCTTTCTTGTCTGAAACTCCTTCACCGGGGTTGTTTCCGATCTAAGATAGAGCAGCAGCGATCGGGGGTGCTGAGGAGGTTGTCATCGACAGAAGAGGGGCTGAGGAGGGCTGGCGATGTCTGTGAAGGAGGGTTTTGTGACGAGAAGAAGAATAGAAAGAGGGAGGAGATACCTGGGGCTATCTTGGCCTCGTCGGAGATACACACACACATACAAGAGAGAGAGAGAGAGAGAGACTTTTTTTTAATTAGTTAAATAAATAAATAAGTATTTAGATTTTAAAAAATGAAAGAAATGAAAAATAAATGAAAAATAAATAACCCAAGGGTATTACAGTCATTTCACTATTCAGAGGGACCAAAAACACAATGAAACTAGCTCAAAAGGACCACGAAGCCAAAAAAGTCGGGGTTTGGACTAAAACCCAAAAAAATGCATACCACAGGGACCATTTTTGCAATTTTGTCTTATATAATTAATCTTTTATTTTTCTATTTATACTTAATTTTTTTTGTGTATTGTCAACACATGTAACTGAATTTCTTATTTTGATTTGGTGAGGGTACTTTGGTCTTTTAATAAAAAACAAAGACTGGAATTCAATTCTATCCAAACGCCAACAAACTACAAGATAGATGAAATGAAATCTTGGGTTCCAATCCTGATTCCATCAGAATCCACAAACTAAACATGCCCTTACTAATTTAATGAGGGTATTTTGGTCTTTTAATAAAAGTTGAATAAAGTAAAAGAATCCCTTCCACCATATCCTAGGAATGATGAAATCCATCAAATATAAAGGTTGACAGGATTGAATTCCGTCCATTTGGCAACCAAATACATTACGGAAGGAAATCTTGGGTTCCGATTCTGATTCCATGAAAATCCACAAACCAATCATGCCCTTACTATTTTAATAGGGGTATTTTGGTCTATTAAAAAAAGTTGAAGAATGTAAATGAATCCTTTCCATCATCTTCTAAGAATGGTGAAATCCATCAAATATGGAATTTGAAGGATTCTAATGGGATTGAATTCTATCCATTTGGCAACCAAAACGCAGATAGAATGGAATCTCAAATTCCAATGCTGTCAGATTCTATCAGAACCCGGGAACCAAACAGGCTTACAAAAAACATCCAAGCAATCAAATCTATAGTTGGGAATAAACTTACCGCGTCTTCAAATTCAAGAACATGTTCACGGGAGAAATCCGGATCATTTATTTCAAAAGGGACCATTCTACCCCCAACATCAAGTGGATGCTCATCATTTACATATCTGTATTTAGGAAGGACTCTGATCTCTGCTTCTGATGCACCTCCCTGTGTATAATATAATTAACATAGCTGTCAAAATTATTTGAAAAAAAAAAACTAAAATGGAAATTTTAGAATCAAAATTCACCTGGACACCCATGAAATACAGAAAGGCCATGATGCGAGGTAAACAAAAACAAACAGCAAACCCTATTATCAGACCCTCAAGAAAACCAATGGCAGCGAAGAACACATCGATAGCCATGAATGCCAGAGTCAACCTGCCAATATTCATACAAAAGTAGCAAAAGAAAGAATTAAAAACAATAATAATAATAACTCAAAGATTTGTGTCAAGAGCTAATGGGCATAAGATGATATTGGTTCAAAACATACCAGAAGAGGCGTGGAGCACTATGCATATCAAAATTGGGGAGCAGCCAACAAACGCCAGCCAGCCACCACAAATATTGGATAATCGTATTGTTTCTTTCCCATCTTTTCACAGCACTGCATTTTCCAAATTGTAATGTAGAAGTGAAAGGCATATCACAGTAGCTTGAAGATGAACTTGGTAATTGTGTAGAATTTTATTCACATTATAATAGTATTCTTGCCTAGTATAAATTAAGCCACATTTGATTTCCATGCTAATTTTGAAACAGTTTCCAACCTAGACATCATCCATGAATGTGATCTGATGCTTTGGACGTCTTTCAATAGAACTTTCAACTGATTTTTTACTCAAGACCTTCTCGTTTACATATATACTGTTCAGAATTGCTCACAAACAGTCAATCTTGATTTCTTAGATAGTTAGATAGTTATATGTGTTGTCTAATCTATAGGATGAAGAGCTTAATTACAGCTAACTATGGCAGATAGAGAGATATTAACAATTGTAACGCTAAAGTTGTTCTTAGACATTAGTTACGTATGTACTCTGGAAAGAAAAAGCAAGATAAACGTACTGAATTCAAACTAAAAGTGAAATTAGGAATTAAAACTGACCTCATTACATCAGAATTCCTGGAATCCACAAAGCTGCTGTGATAACTATTGCTCGGACTACTGCCAGCTGTCGCAGATCTCCGATTCCTCCTCCTATACTCCAACCACACCAGCACCACATGCACCGCACATTGCAACGCGTAAACGCAGATCCAAGCCCTAACCAGCACATCCGGCTGTTCCCGTGCAGTCCAAAACAGCATAACTATCGAAACCACCACCAAGGCAAGGTTCCAAGTTGTGTCTATACAAACAACCGGCAACGAGTATCCCCAATTATCTCTCCAGTCCTCCATCTGTTGCTCCACATTCTCACGCACTATCACCGAGGCTCCATCCTCCCAGCGAAAAGGCCTAAGAAAATGGCGAGTGCTGTTAAGGTTCTAGCTCCTCCTCCTTCATTCAGTGAGTCGTGTGTACTCTGCGGAGTGAGTAACGGCGCCGCGGTGTTGATCTCCGTCTCCGTCGTTGGCGTCTCCGCCATTTGGAAGTCCGGAACGAAGGTCTGTTACTGTTAGTTTGTTGTGCGAGATTTGCAAGAGAATAACTGTTTTTGGTAGCTTCGAGGGGGTGTGACAATTTGCGCGTTTTGTATGATTTCAAAAAATGGCAACGCCTGGTTCTGTTGTTGGATCTATTCAAACTTTACCCGCGATATTAAGTATTTTGTCATTGGGTCAAATAAGTTGTAAATGGTAAAAATCGTTATTATACGATATTTTCATTTTAACTTTGTTTGTAATTTACAAGTTTAATAGATAAATTCTTTTTATGTTTATTTTTTTATTTATAATATGATATTAATAAGATGGTACCAAAAAAAATATTTGTTATGTATGCTCTTGTTATGAAGTTTTTGAAATCAAAAAAACTATTGTCTTTAGGGTTTTCACATTGCTTAGGCTATACGGAGTATATGTATGAGTCGTGTGTAAGATGACTTGGCTATCCAAGTCATGTGTGACTTGCTAGTGAACACCACCCCTAAGGTTCGTAAATGGGCGTGGATGGAATCATAGCTCATTAGGAGAGAGAGAGAGAGAGAGGTCTTCTCACTGTCTTGTTACTTTTTTTATCCGTAAACATCATTTTTAATGGTTAGTGACTTGATATTTTATGTGATGTGAAATGGTATTATGTGATGTATTAGGTCTTCATGCGTAAACCACATTGTTCCACCTTATGAATATACAAGTTTTAATATAGACTTGTTTCATAATTCTAATAAGGGAAAAGTGCAAAAAAGTTCTTACATATTTGTCATCTTTATATTTTTTTTAATTCAACTAAGTCCTAAAAACCGGTAATCGTATTTAATTTAACCCTTTTACCCGACCAACAGGTCATCCAACTTTCAAAAATTACACTTTTGGCTCAGATTTCAAATTTTATTACAAATTCGATACAAAATTTACACTTTTGGATCATATTTTAAATTTTATTACAAATTTAGTCAAAAAATTTCCATTTTGGCATAGATTTCAGAATTTTGTTATGAATTCATCCTAAATTTAGTTTTTTTATAATTTTTTTGTCTCAAATAAATTTACGAATATGTTTTTTCTTTAAAAAAAATCATATTTATACAAAAAAAAACATATTTTCACATAAAAAATCTTATATTTTCTATATAAAAACTTTTAAAAAAAATTGTATACGAAATACCTATTCTTAAAAATAAGTATTTATTAAGTACATAAATATATATAAATTCATTTTTATAAAAAAAATGTATACAAACACATATTTTACAAAAAAAAATCTATACAAACACCTATTTCATAGAACGTGTGTGTGTGTGTGTGTGTATATATATATATATATATATATATATATATATATATATATGTGTGTGTATATATATATATATTGTAGCACTTGTTATAAGTATGTTCCCTTTTTATCCTTCATATTTTATTAATTGCATTTTGACCCTTGTAATTAGTATTATAACGCCTGATACCTGGTATGCATTTATTTATAATTTATTCATTTTAGTAGAGCTAATCGACGAGTTGGGAGCCCTATACTCGTTGAGTAGAAACGAGTTTTGGACACGGGCTTTAAGCCATCTACTCGACGAGTTGAGACCTTCAACTCGGCGAGTAGGTCTGCCAGCATGAAACCCTAATTTCGGGATTTTGCACCCTGTTTAAGCAACTTAATCCCAACCTTATGGCCTCATTTCCAACCTCCAAGTCCCAAACCCTAATCCACGAAACCCTAGAGCATTGTGAGAGTGTGAGCCATTTTTGAGTGATCTTGTGTGATTTGAAGCTTGTAGAAGAAGAAGAAGCTAGAGGACTCCAAGAGAAGATTGTAGATCCAGAAGCAACATCTCATCCCCTTAACTTTCTGGTAATCAAGTCTCTAACTTGCCTATTAGTTCATTAGATCTCCTTATTTCCACTTTTTGAGGGTTTTGGTTCAAGAAGCTTGACCCTTGGGATTTGGACGTCCCAAGCAAGGATCCTTTCAGATATGGGATCATTAAGGGTTGTTAAGGCATAAAGGTGAAAACTTTATGCCATTGAAGCCCCCATGCAATCTCTAAGTTGTTGTTATGGCCTTTTGAGCCCCAAAAGGCCATGTATGGAAATAAAGTCTGAGGCTTTACGTGTTCTTTTGGTGTCTAGGACCTAGATCTGGGTTTTCATGTTTTGGTTTGGAGTGATAAGGCTTTTGGACAAAGATCTATGTCCTAAAGAACTAGGGTTTGAGCTAAACCCGTTAAGAAGGATTAATAACAGGTAAAGTTGGAAACTTTACCCTTAAAAAGGCATTTCCAGTATGTAGATAAAGTATGGAGTTTGGATCTGAAGAGTAAGGACTTAATCCTTTGAGATGACCCAAACAGACTGAGGAACTCGGCGAGTCCAGAGAGGGACTCGACGAGTTGATGACGTTCTGCCCGATTTTATACAAGGTAGAACTCGACGAGTCTGCTAAGGGACTCGACGAGTAGGATCGTAATTTCTGGATTTCTGGATTTATAGAACTCGGCGAGTCAGGGGGATGACTCGACGAGTTGAGTCAACTCAATTTGTTTTCTTTGACTTTGATTGAGCGTTGACTTTGACTGGGACTTTGACTTGACCAAGGTTGACCCGTGAAGGGGTCTTGACATAAGGAATGGTATCTAAGGGGTTGTTTTGTATAGGGAGTGAATAGAGCCGGTTGCAGGAGCCGAGACGTTCAACTACTGTAACACCTGTTCTAGGTATTATTTAATTTATCTAATTTTTAGGGTTTTGTGCGTGGACTCGGCGAGTTGGGGAGCTCCAACTCGTTGAGTAGAGGTTACTATGAGGACGCGGGACTTCAGACCTACTCGACGATTCGGAGGACCCGACTCGACGAGTAGGAACTGTAAAGAGTCATACTTGATGTTTTAGTTGAGTAGAGGTTGCTTAGATCCCTTTTCTTTGAAGTAAATGGTCACTTTTGGTGCCAAAAAGGATGTCATACTCGGATTTGGACTTATCACAAGGATATGGTTCCAGATCTAGACATCTTTAGGTCATACTTGATGTTTTAGCCTTGTCAGGCCTTGCATGCACGTAAAGTTTGCAAGTTTACATGGTAACTACACTAGGGGAGGTTGGATCTGAAGTTTGGGACCTTAGATCCCACTGGAAAAGACTGAACACAAAATGACTGAAGGAACTCGTCGAGTCCCTTAGTCGACTTGACGATTCGGTTAGGGTTTACCCATTTTCGAGATTCTGAATGAGTGCAGTGAAGGATTAGAGTTTGGGTCTGCATGAACTTTTGGTCTTCTGGACATTTGATGAAATCGATGAGTCACTTAGGTGACTCGGCGAGTTGACTCGGGATTCAGTGGAATGGACTCGGTAGGAACTCGACGAGTTGTTGGATGCACTCGACGAGTTGAGGTCAACATGGACTGTTGACCTTGGCTGTTGACCTTGACTTTGACCAGGGTTGACTTTGAGGATGATTATGGTATTTCGGGATTGTGACAAGTTAATCACATAATGATTATAGGCAGTTGAGTTGGAGCAGTGATGGGATTTATCTGATCTTAGCTTGTCAGTTCAACATTCGAGAGGTGCATCTCCTCACCATACCAATGTGTCTAAAGTGCCAAGGCCGGCCCATTTTGTGATATGTGGTACACTAGTTGAAGTAGAAATATGTGGTATGATAGTTAGCTATATGCTAAGTGGTATGCTAGTGATTATATGATACTTGCAGGGAAGACCATGGGGGAGCCCATGACACTTGGATATAAGACCATGTGGAGGAGCCCATGGCTTGTTAGTTAAAGACCATGGGGGAGCCCATGGCAGTCGGATGAAAGACCATGTGGGGGAGCCCATGGCTTGTCACCTTGTCGGTTAAATACCATGGGGGAGCCCATGGCACTTTGGTATAAGACCATGTAGGGGATCCCATGGCATCCTTATATGTTTGTATGCATGGCTTATGTGATATATGTAGCTTTTATAACTAATATGATATGTGGATTGTGGATTGTGTGTGGGGCATGCTCTGGGGAACTCACTAAGCGTTAGATTACAGTTTGTGGATTTGTTTCAGGTACATCTGAGCCTAAAGGCAAGGTCAAGGCTTGATGGCACGGCGTGCACTCTCTCTCAGGCGTTTTTATGGGACACTTTGATGATTTGAAATAAAGTTGTTATTGTTACGAATTTGAAAACAATTGTATTTGGGATTTAATGGTTTGTGGAAAGTATTTTGGATAATTAAAAATGAAAATTTTCTTTTAAAAATTGTGTCGTTACAGCTACTTCACTCGACATTTGAGGTGACTTTTCCACCAGTAGGAACGAGTCTAAGGCACCAAGGCCGACCCGTTTATGTATGTTAGTATGTTCCGTATTAAGATCTGATGTCGGGTGGGGCCCGATGTAGGTTTATATGTTTTCCAGATTTCGATCCAATGTCGGGACAGTACTCGAAGGATGCTAGTATGCTTGATGTCTTTGTGATTCTTGCATGTGAATGCATTTTGTATGTTTCCGGACAACGGTCCGATTTCGGGGTGGTTCCCGAGGAATGTTTATATGTTTTCCGGATTTCGGTCTGATGTCGGGTGGGGCCCAAGGAATGTTTATATGTTGATAGTTAAGTGATTATGCTTATGTTATATGTGTTAGTAGTTTATGCTCATATATATGCCAATCTGTGCTCGATGCCGGGCGGGGCCCGATGCCAGATGCGGTCTGATGCCGGGCAGTACCCGGCGTAGTGGGGCGGGGCCCAATGTATGATATATGTGATTATGTGTATGGTGTGTGGTAGTTTGGGGAGACTCACTTAGCTTCGTGCTTACAGTTTTCAGTTTTGGTTTCAGGTACTTCCGCTAGTAAGGGGAAGAGCTCGAGATGACTGCATGGCACACACCACAGTTTTTAGCGTGGAAGGATTCACTCTGATGTTTTGACATGTGATTTGATACATTGACTGATATGATGATATTTTTGAGATACACGATTTATGACTTTTATATGATGGATGATATTTATGGTTTTTAATAATGAATTAAAAATGAAATTTTTGGACTGTATTTTTGGGATGTTTCAAGTTGGTATCAGAGCCTTGGTTTGACGGATTCGGGCACACTCTCGGGTGTGTCTAATCTCAAACTGAGGACTTAGTATGAAAAAATTTCAAAAGAAAATCATTTTTATCAAAAGGGATTTAAAAATAGAAACGAATTTTGAAAAGAGAAAAGGGTGTGGTGCATGCAATCAGCCGAGATCAACTAAGTACTCCCAAATTACCCATACAAGTTTATGTCATGTTATGATATTATAACTGCATGCTAGATTAGGGCTAAGGATCTAGGAATGATGCCTTATGTGCCTGTTATATGTATATCAGCTTTATGAACTGCATGCTAGTACAGATTAGTCAATGATATGATGGCCTGATTAGAATATGCTTGATTATGTGTACTCAATGCTCGAATGTTGTTTGCTTTGTGCTTTTAGGAGTTTTAGTTATCTTTAACTAACTAGTAAACGAATATGTTAAGTTACATATTGTGAGGACTAAATAATTTCATAATGTTAGGTTTAGCTCTATTTCACAGCTCTTGTTTGAGTCTAACCATTGTAGGGTAGGACCTCTCATTCTAAGAATTATCTAGTCTTAGTGATATGTAATAGTATTCGCGAGCTAGTTAGGGGGAGATAGCAGGGACTTCATATGCAGCTAATGGCGGAGAGTAGGTTGGTGATTACCCTAAGGAAATCCTAGGATGAGATTAGCGTGAGAACAACAGTAGCAGTAGAAGGGACTTGGTAGAGTCAAGGCAGTTCTTGAGGAAAGTACGGATAGATGTGGAAGGTAGTATGGGCCCGTACTACTGAAAGCATAGGATCCGTACTCAAATTAAGGAAGGTTGAGATGAATCCAGGAAACTTGTAGTATGTGAGATTCCTCGAGTTATGATGAGTATTCTAATGTTTGTTATGGTGTATTTTCAGTATGGTGACGCAACGCACTAGGCCAGTTGGCACTTTAGGCACTAGTGAGGGATCAGGCTTGGGCTCTGGAGCCGGGCAGCTAGATGACCAGATGAGGGAGTTTATCTCATCTGAGATCACGCGCATCATTGTAGACTAGACTCCTGTGATCTTTGGTACGATCAAGGAGGGTATCATGGAGTTGTTGGATGAGAGACTGAGTGCCTTCCGCACCGAGGTGGCGGCCATGATGGGGTCGCGCACACTGACATTCACGGAGTTCCGAGCTTGCAGAGCTCCAGACTACCATGGGGCTCGGGACCCCATTGCTAGCAGCAGATGGTTGGCTAATGTCGCCAACGCGTTCCGTACGAGTCAATGTCCCCAGGGGGACAGGGTCCGACTTGCGTCCTGTATTCTGAAGGATAGGGCACGTGACTCGTGGGAGGAGGTCGGACGAGCCATTGGAGATGATACAGTTCTAGATGCGATGTGATTTTTCGACCAAGCTCAGGGCCGAGTTTGCAACTGTGATTGAGGTGCAACAGCTTGCTAGGGAGTTCCAGGATCTCGAGCACACGACTGAGACAGTGGCGGAGATCACCGCCAAGTTTATGGAGAGGGCCCTTCTCGTTCCGCAGTATGTGGCGGACGAGGAGATGAAAAAGGACCGATATCATGAGATGTTGCGGAGTGATATCCGCCAGTTTGTGAGCCAATACAGCTGCAAGACGCTGGAGGATATGATTGCTAGGGCTCGGGAAAGGGAGCTAGATTTGGAGATAGAGAGGAAGAGGAAACCAGATGGTGTTCAGGCGGGTAGTTCGGGCAAGAAGCCCAAGGTATCAGATCACAGATCGAGGAGCCAGCAGGGCTGTAGCCGGTGCGGCAAGATGCACGAGGGGGCGTGCAGGGCGGGGAGTTCGGGTTGCTTCAAGTGTGGTCGAACTGGTCACATGAGCAGGGATTGTACAGCTACCACCACCACCACATCAGTTTCAGATCTGATTTGCTTTCAGTGCAATCAGAGGGGCCACAAAAAGGCCCACTGTCCGGGTTTAGCAGTAGGACAGGTGGCGGCACCCACTCCTGCCACGTTGAGGATTACAGATGGCCGTCAGGGTCGAGCAGAGGCGCCTACGTCAAGGAGCAGGGCTTTTCAACTTGCTGCAGAGGAGGCACATGCGGCTCCTAATGTTGTGACAGGTATGTATTCTCTCCTTATCTCTTTATTTGTATTGATTGTCGCTTATGTTTACTTCTTTCATTATAGGATCGTTCTTAGTGAATGGTATATTAGCCATGGTATTGTTGGATTCGAGGGCCACCCGATCTTTTGTGTCGCTTGCACTAAGTAGGCGATTTGTTGGAGCTCTAGGGGAGCTAGACTGTCCTATGGATGTAGAGATAGCAGATGATAGGACCGTTCGGGTTGTGAGGGTGCATCAGGGATGCACACTACAATTATTCGATGAGGAATTTTTCGTGGATTTGGTCCCCATTCCTCTGCGAGGGAATAAGGTTATAGTGGGTATGGACTGGTTAAGCCCTAATGGGGCGGTGATCGACTGCGAGCAACAGCTAGTGAGAGTTCGGACTCCTAGTGGGGGATAGTTAGTGATTCAGTGTGAAAGGCCACAGCATGGACCGACTTTATGTTCAGCAGCGAGGGCAAGGCGCTACCTTCAACAGGGTTGCGGAGGATATGTCGTCTATGTTATGGATACCCGGGATAAGGGTAAGGCGACAGTGGATGATGTACCAGTCGTGCGAGAGTACCTGGATGTATTCCCGGAGGATTTGCCTGGGATACCTCCGGAGAGACAGGTTGAGTTCAAGATTGACCTAGTCCCTGGTGCGGCTCTGATAGCCAAGGCACCATACCAGTTGTCTCCTCTCGAGATGTAAGAGTTGTCTACGCAGCTGCAAGAGCTGCTAGACAAGGGATTTATCAGGTCAAGTAGTTCGCCATGTGGAGCCCCGATCCTGTTTGTGAAGAAGAAGGACGGGTCACATCGGATGTGCATAGACTACCAGGAGCTGAATAAGGTAACAGTGAAGAACCGTTATCCCCTCCCGAGGATTGATGATTTGTTGCGATCGGGTTATCACCAGATGCGATTCGGGGATGAGGATGTGCAGAAGACAACTTTTAGGACTCGCTATGGTCACTATGAGTTTGTGGTGATGACGTTTGGGCTCACCAATGCTCCAGTCGCGTTCATGGATCTCATGAGCCGCATGTGTAGACCGATGTTGGACCGCTCTGTGATAGTTTTCATTGATGACATCTTGGTTTATTCCAAGACTCAGGAGCAGCATGAGGAGCACCAGAGGGAGGTGCTGGAGACTCTGATGAGGGAGAGACTTTTCGCAAAGTTCTCCAAGTGTGAGTTCTGGTTGCGCGAGGTGCAGTTTCTGGGGCATCTTGTCAACCAAAAGGGTATTCTGGTCGATCCGGCCAGGATAGAGGCTGTGATGCAGTGGGAGGTTCCGAGGTCTCCAACTGAGATTCAGAGTTTCCTTTGTCTAGCGGGTTATTACCGGAGATTCATCTAGGATTTATCCAAGATCATTGTCCCTTTGACCCGACTGACCAAGAAGTCGGTGACATTCCGTTGGGGGCCTGAGTAGCAGGCAACCTTCGAGACTCTCAGATAGCGGTTACGCGAGGCACCGATCCAGACATTGTCGGAGGGTGTCGATGACTTCGTGGTTTATTGTGACGCTTAGATCACGGGCATGGGAGCGGTATTGATGCAGCGGGGTCACGTGATAGCTTACGCTTAGAGGTAGTTGAAGCCTCACGAGGATAACTATCTGACGCATGATTTAGAGTTAGGGGCTGTGGTTTTCGCCCTCAAGATTTGGCGGCATTACCGCTATGGAGTTTGTTGTACCATTTATACGGACCCAAGAGTTTGAGATACCTCATGGATCAGCTGAATATGAACATGAGACAACGTCGGTGGTTAGATGTGGTAAATGACTATGACTGTGAGATCCTTTACCACCCGGGCAAGGCCAATATGGTGGTCGACGCCCTGAGCCATAAGGCGGTAGCGGCCCCGATTCGAGACATATGTCTGAGGATGATAGTGATTACTCCATTGCTGGAGCAGATCAGAGAGGCACAGGTAGAGGGCCTGAAGGAGGAGCTCCAGAAGTACGAGCGGATCATAGGCCATGTGGCCTCATTTGATTATGATAGTCGTGGGTTGCTGAACCTGCATAGGAGGGTCTGGGTTCCGTACTGGGGCAGAGTACGACAGAATCTGATGGATGAGGCCCACAAGTCGAGGGTCTCCATCCATCCCGGGGCGACGAAGATGTATCAGGATCTTCACCCTTATTACTGGTGGCCCTGCATGAAGCGGGACGTAGTATGGTATGTAGAGCGATGTTTGACCTATAGGAAGGTCAAGGCCGAGCACCATTGACCCCACGACAAGATGCATCCGTTGGATATTCCCGTGTGGAAATGGGAGGATATCACCATGGATTTCATCACCAAGCTTCCTAGGACCGCACGAGGAGTAGATTCGATATGGGTCATCGTGGATCGGTTGACCAAGAGTGCTCATTTTATCCCGATCCAGGAGAGTATATCGGCTGAGAAGTTGGCCGAGATCTACATGTGTGAGATAGTGGCATCACATGGAGTGTCTGTCTCAGTGGTGTCAGACCGGGATATTCGTTTCACTTCCCGATTTTGGAAGCGATTTCACGACGAGATGGGTACTCTCTCCACTTCAGCACCGCTTTCCACCCTCAGACGGACGAACACAGCGAGATGATGATTCAGACTCTCGAGAACATGATACACGCATGTTTTCTGAATTTCGGTGGCATTTGGGATACGTATCTTCCGTTAGACGAATTTTCGTATAACAACAGTTACCACACCAGCATAGACTGACCTCCATTCAAGATGCTCTACGGGAGGAAGTGTAGGACCCCAATCTGTTGGGGCGAGGTCGGTCAGAGAGTCATGGGGAGTATTGAGGTAGTACTCAAGACTACGGAGCGGATCCAGCAGGTCTAGAGCAGGATCCAGACTGCTCAGAGCCGGCAGAAGAGTGATATGTGTATATTTATACACATAATTATACATCATAATTTAATATTTTAATTACTTTTATGCCCTTATTAGAACAAAAGATGCTTAATTTGCTATGAATTATCTTGTAGGGACAAAAGTCATGCTTGGAGCTAAAAGGAAGCTGGAAGCTGGTAGCTGGATGCTGGAAGTTGGAAGTTTGGATCAAATCTCTTAAATGATGAAAAATATACACAACATGACATGGTGGTCCTACCACGACGTGGTGAATTGAAGATTCCCGATCAATTTCGAAGACTTGTAGAACACGGGATAAACACGAAGACCACGGCGTGGTGAACCTACCACGTGGTGGTGATCTGATTTCGGGAAAACTATATAAAGACCTCATTCTCCTCCGAATTGGGACTTTTGGCTCTGGAAATAATCATCACTTTTGAAGGAGAAGCACCTGTTCTAAGGCCTGGAAGCAAGGAATTCAATCATACCATTGGAAGTAGGAGAATTAAGGCAACCAATCTCTACACTTTGATTTTTAATTAGTTTTTACCATGCCAAACTCTTTGAATTTCGATTTTGTGTTCTTGTTTGCTGAAATCATGAGCTAAATTATCATGACTTTCGTTTAGTGTAGGATGGATTGATTATTTGTGGTTGAATTTATGGATTGGATTTAATTTGTTTTGGTTATTTATTTAGCTTATTAAAGAACCTCAAGTACTTTTGATAACTATTTTCTCTACTTATTGCAGAATTTGATTAAGTTAGTATGACTTGTTGGATTAGGTGTCTAAGCCCATAACTATAATTGGTATGTACTTGAATTGATAGCAGCACAGTCCTTTTGGGTTGCCCTCAACCTAGCAACTGGACAAGGAAATTATGAAATGAGATATATTAATTTATAAGATTAATAAATTAATATATATATAAATGATTTATTAATATGTTAATGGATTAATATATTAATTAGAAATCATTATGTTTAATTAATTGTTAGCCAGAAATTAATCAGAATTAATTTTGGGGTTAAAAGAATTAATTATAAAGTGCAGGGACTAGTTTGCAATTAACTAATAGTTGAGTGGAAGGTTCCAGAACCCCCTTGGAAGGAGGTGGACGAAATTCTTAGGGGAAACCCTAGAGATTTCGTCCAAGGGGTCCAAATAAGGCCTTTGGATCTTGCTTAGGCCCTAAGCAAAGGATAACTAGGGTTTTCCCTAAACCCTAGATCCCTCAGCTATTTAAGGAGCCTCCTGGCTCACATTTGAGGGGACTGGTTTCTTTGGAAGAAACCCTAAGGCCGAAATTGCATACTCTCTCCATCCTCTCTCCTCCAAGTTTCCTTCTTGCTAGTTCTTGGGTGTGATTCCATTAGAGGCATTACATTTGTGGTGCTAAGCTTCCAAGAAGATCAAGATCAAGATCAAGAGGATTATCAATTGTTTGCTATAACAATTGAAAGGTATGTAACTCCTAAACCCTAGTTTGTTAATTTCGAAATTAGCCTCTCTCCTCTAGGGTTCTTGTTTTGCAATTCAAAGTTATATGTTCAATAGTTAAAACATAGATCCAAAGTAGGTTGCATGTGAACTTAGGAATTGTTTTCTAGTTTATTTGTTTTACATAAAACCCATCAGTGGTATCAGAGACATTGTTTGTTTTAAATTGAATTGCTACAATTGTTGAATTGCAAATTAGGGTTTATAGCTATTAAACCCTAAAGGCCAAATTTTCGATTTCTAGGGTTTTGGATCAAAGGTTTTTTTTCGAAAACCCTAGCCTCCAAAGAACCCTAATCGAAATTAGGGTTAGGGTTTTGAAAACCCTAGCCTCCTCCCTTATGAATTTCGAAATATGCTAAGAGGATAACTAGGGTTTCTTGTTTTTGGATAATTGTTACTTAATTAGATTAATTGGATAATTATCCTTACCCTATTTTTCGAAATTAGAGGGATAAGGATTAGGATTAAATTAATTAATTAATTTAATTAGATAATCCTTACAAGATTTAATAATTTGATTAATAGTTAATTAATAGATAAATATTAAATCTAGTTAATTGGTTTATTTAAATTTGAATTTAATAGCTTAAATTTCGAAATTTATATAAACCCTTGAAGTTTTAAAAAGTTTTAAAACACACCTTATATATATATTATAATTAAAAGTTTAATATTATATATGTATAAGAATATGGTCAGTCAAATCGCTAGTATGCCTCATTCACGAAGCTAATCTATAAGGGGGGTATAAGGAAACTGCCTATAAAATGGTAGTTGAATGGGTGTCCACTCTCACCCACCGCTTCCTTGATTAGTGGAGGGTCGTTAGCAGAACGGATTTGATAGGACAACTACTTCTCATTAAAAGTATAATGATATTAAAGAAAGTACTAGAACATAATTTTCAAAATCCCAACTCTAGTTACTTTAGGAAAAATGTGAAAAGTATGCTAATCCATGAAATTGCTTATTATGCTTTATTGGTCGTTAGTGGAGCGTGTGTGGTTAACCAGCACACTAAAAGGCACCAATAAAGAGTAGTAATGGGTATCTCATAATTGTCATTTTGATGGAGCGTGTGTGGTTTACCAGCACATCAATAGTTAATGATAAAGACAATGAGGTTACCAAGCACATTTGCATGGTTATTCACATCTTGTTTGTGATCCTCGGCATCCCAGTCACAAATAGAAGAGCATAATCTGAGATTAAAACATGCCATTGAATAGTTTCAATGTATCTCAAAAGAATTAGGAATTTCACTTCGTTTGTTTCGTCCAATGGTGGAATTGGTGAATCGTCATTCACCTACCTTTATGAAATTTGCACTTGGATCTCGGCATCCCATTTCTAAGTTGTGAATCTTCATAGTTGGATCCTAACCTTGATATTATATCTTTGGGTTATTCTATTAAGGTATCTTGAAATCTAACTAAAACTTTCTTTCTTTTCAGATGTCTACTCCTGGAAACACTTCTGCTTCGTCCTCCTCCAACCAAAACTTCTCTTTGCTCAATATATGCTCCAAAGTCGTTATGGATGGCTCAAACTATAACGATTGGATGCGCAACATCAAGATGGCTCTTCGTTTCGAGAACAAAGAATATGTTCTTGAAAAGGAGCTCAAAGAGCTTGATGAGAATGAAGCTACTCCTGAAGATCTTGCTGCCTACAAGAAACATTACGATGATGCTACCAAAGTGGCATGCATCATGGTGGCAACTATGTCCCCAGAACTGCAGAGGTACTATGAGGACTACTGGCCTTTCGAGATGAACAAGGACCTTATGGAAAAGTACCATAAGCGAGCTCGTCAAGAAAAGTTCGAAGTAGTCAAGTCACTCAAGGCTTGCAAGATGAAAGATGGGGAGTCGGTTGTGTCACATGTGTAAAGAATGCAACGCTACATAGAGCGTTTGGTCAAGCTCAATATTCACTTTGATGAGGAATTGGCCATTGACATGGTCTTGAACTCACTTCCTGAATGTTATGGTCAGTTTATTCTAACTTACCATTTGAACAATACTGAGCAGACCTTGGCCCAATTGCACAACTTGTTGCAGACAGCTGAGGCAGGGATGAAGGGTAAAAGTATACCCTCCACACCTACGAGTGCCCCTGTTTTGGCTATTGGACAGGGAAAGGGGAAAAAGAGGAAAGGTCCTCCCAAACAAAACTGGAAGAGCAAGGCTCAAGCTGGGTCATCTAGTAATGGCCCAAAGGCTAAGCCCAATGGTTCCACTCCCCATGTTTCTGATCCAAAAGAGGCAGTTTGCTTTTACTGCAACCAAAAGGGGCATTGGAAGAGATCTTGCCCACAATATCTGCAAGATATCAAGGATGGCAAAGTGAAGCCATCTTCGGCAGGTATTTACACTATTTCTGCTAATAACTCATTATCTTCTCGTTCATGGGTCCTTGATACAGGATGTGGTTTTCATATCTGTTCTGATTTGCAGGGTCTAAAGGAAAGTGAGGAGATAGAGCGAGGAAGGATAAACCTGATCATGGGAAACAGAAAGTCTTCACCAGTAACCAAGATCGGAGTTTATCAGCTTCTGCTTAGTAATGATGTTAGATTAGATTTAATAAATTGTTGCTATTCGTCTGAGATGACGAGAAACATTATTTCATTTCATGCATTGTTCAGACAAGGTTTTACATATTCTTTTAATGATTTGAATGGTTCAATTTCTGTTTATAAGAATGGTGTTTTTATGTTTGAAGCTTTGCCTTGTAATGGTGTGTATGAAACAGTGACTTGTGTTGATAGCCTAGGAAATAGTGTACTTAATATTGACTTGTCTAATAGTGTAGACAAGGCATGCTTGTGGCATTGTCGTCTTGGACACATTAACAAGAAACGCATAGCCCAACTCCAAAAGGATGGAGTGTTGGAATCATTTGACCTAAAGTCAGATGATATGTGTGAATCTTGTCTTTTGGGAAAGATGACAAAATCACCATTCACAGGGTCTTGTGAAAGAGGTGAAGGTCTGTTGGATCTCATACACACGGATGTGTGTGGGCCCTTCAGATCAACTACAAGAGATGCTAATCGATTCTATGTGACTTTCACTGACGATTATAGCAGATATGGATATATCTACTTGATCAAGCATAAGTCAGAAACTTTTGAAAAGTTCAAAGAGTTTAAGCATGAAGTCGAAAATCAATTGGGCAGAAAGATAAAGATACTTAGATCCGATAGAGGCGGGGAGTATCTTAGTATCGAGTTTAACGACTATCTGAAAGAATGTGGGATAGTCTCACAATTGACTCCTCCTAGGACACCACAGTTAAATGGTGTAGCTGATAGGCGTAATCGAACCTTGTTAGACATGGTTTGTTCTATGATGAGTCGGGCTTCGCTTCCTATTCACTTCTGGGGGTATGCCTTAGAGACAGCCGCCCACATCCTCAATCTTGTCCCTACAAAAAAAGGTTGCCAAAACACCTCACGAAATGTGGACAGGGAAGGTTCCCTCGTTAGCACATATTAAAGTATGGGGTTGTGAAGCTTTCGTAATACGAGAGACTCACGACAAGCTAGCAGCTAGAAGTGAGAAATGTATTTTCATTGGTTACCCAAAGCAGTCTTTTGGATATTTGTTCTACAGGCCTAGTGAGAACGTGGTCTTTGTAGCACGAAGAGGAGTCTTTCTTGAAAGAGAGCTCATATTCAAAGAGGACAGTGGGAGCACTATTGACCTTGAAGAAATTCAAGAGTCAGCCAATGAAGGAACCTTAGATGACACTAGCACTCAACCAGAGGAAACAGTTCCTGTTGAACCAATTGATAACTCATTACCTCTTAGAAGATCCACTAGGGTGAGTGTGCCACCTGAGTTGTATGGTTTTCATATTACTTCAGATGGTGACACATTCATAAGTGACAGAACACTGGTAAAATTAGATGAACCAGTCACTTATAAGGAAGCAATGGCAGGCCCAGAGGCTTCCAAGTGGAAAGAGGCAATGGACAGCGAGATTAAGTCCATGTATGACAACCAAGTTTGGAATTTGGTTGATAGTGCACCAGGTCGCAAGACAGTTGGGTGCAAATGGATCTTCAAGAAGAAGACAGGCATGGATGGAAATGTGCACACATTCAAGGCTCGACTGGTTGCAAAAGGTTTCACTCAAACCCCAGGGGTTGACTATGATGAGACCTTCTCACCAGTAGCTAAGATTAAATCTATTAGGATATTGCTCGCCATAGCTGCCTTTCATGATTATGAAATCTGGCAGATGGATGTCAAAACTGATTTCCTTAATGGGAAGTTGGCTGAAGATGTTTACATGAGTCAGCCAGAGGGTTTTGTTGATGCAAAGTTCCCCAATAGAGTGTGCAAGCTTGAGAAATCCATTTATGGATTGAAACAAGCATCTCGCAGTTGGAATCTTTGCTTCCATGAGAAAGTCAGAGAGTTTGGTTTCTCTAGAAGTGAAGATGAGTTTTGTGTGTATATCAAGGCTAGTGGGAGTATAGTAACTTTTCTGGTGTTATATGTCGATGACATATTACTCATTGGTAACGACGTTCCAACCCTGAAAGAAGTTAAGTCTTGGCTTGGAAAGTGTTTTGCCATGAAAGACCTTGGAGAAGCTGCCTATATTCTTGGGATTAGAATATTGAGAGATAGAAAGAAGAGACTAATTGGACTTAGTCAGAGCACATACTTGGATAAGGTACTAAAGAGGTTTAGTATGGAAAATTCCAAGAAGGGAGATCTACCTATCCAGAGCAATACCAAATTGAGTAAGACTCAATACCCGAGTACAGATGTTGAAATAGATGACATGAGTCGTGTACCTTATGCTTCCGCTGTCGGATCGATCATGTACGCTATGACATGTACTCGCCCTGATGTGGCATTTGCTTTGAGCATGGTCAGTCGCTATCAGGGAAACCCAGGTAGAGCTCATTGGATAGCAGTTAAGAATATACTCAAGTATTTGCGAAGGACAAAGGACTGGGTTCTTGTGCTTGGTGGCAGTGATACTTTGAGAGTAGATGGTTACAGTGATGCCAGCTTTCAGACGGATAGAGATAACTTCCGTTCTCAGTCGGGCTGGGTATTTTTACTGAATGGAGGAGCAGTTGAAGAAGGCCATCTTATGGTAAAGAGGGTGTCATCTGAAGATAACCCAGCAGATCCCCTCACAAAGGGTCTGAGTAGGGCTAAGCATATTCAGCATGCTCGGAGCATAGGACTGAAAGATGATATTAGTTTTAGTAGTTAGATTAGTTTTTGAAACTTGTAACAAAGTAAATGTAATTGACTTTTGGTGATTAAATAATAAAGTATTATTTATAAGTTTGGCTACTACCTTTTGTCAATTGTTTATTATTGTGTTTCATTTTTGCATGTTTTACTTCCTGAATAATGAGATTATTCAAACTCCACAGTCGCTCGTACTCTTGGAAGTAAGTAGTGAATTAAGACTGTCATGAATTGGATTGCAGATTGTCTAAGGATAGACATGGCAATAGAATTGCTGCAATGTTCATGAGTACTCAGAAATTGAGATTTGAGTATTGGATAAACCCTCGCTCAGAGTATCACTTCATGGAATTCATCACGAGTAATACTGAGACGATAATATATTATAATCTTGAAACGAAGATATATGAGTTGTAATTTACAAAGTCGGTAATACATTGGTGATACGAAACCGCATCAGTAACTTGGTGTTATAAAACGTATTGTCATGTATAATTTGATGAGTAAAAGATACAAGCATATGAGTCAACGTTTATTCGTTCCTTTTGCCCTAACAGGAAAAGCGATATCTGTGGGCCCCTCGATGATTTGGTGTTGACTTATGTGCTGGGCCCAGCCAGGACTAAATTGATGTGTTCAATTAGAAGTCCTACATCATCACAAATCAGGAATCGGGAAACATAGATTCTGGACAAAGAGATTGATTACATTCCATGTCTTATGTCTAGGGATATCTAGCAGAACGAAGGATTATATGATCACTTATCTTAGGACACGTAACTGACTGGGTCAGAGTTCGGCAGCAGCTTTTGGAAGCTACAATTTGCTGGTCAAATTTAGAAGGCATACTAGCAATTATAGTTACAGACTTATCCAAGTGGGAGACTGTTGGATTAGGTGTCTAAGCCCATAACTATAATTGGTATGTACTTGAATTGATAGCAGCACAGTCCTTTTGGGTTGCCCTCAACCTAGCAACTGGACAAGGAAATTATGAAATGAGATATATTAATTTATAAGATTAATAAATTAATATATATATAAATGATTTATTAATATGTTAATGGATTAATATATTAATTAGAAATCATTATGTTTAATTAATTGTTAGCCAGAAATTAATCATAATTAATTTTGGGGTTAAAAGAATTAATTATAAAGTGCAGGGACTAGTTTGCAATTAACTAATAGTTGAGTGGAAGGTTCCAGAACCCCCTTGGAAGGAGGTGGACGAAATTCTTAGGGGAAACCCTAGAGATTTCGTCCAAGGGGTCCAAATAAGGCCTTTGGATCTTGCTTAGGCCCTAAGCAAAGGATAACTAGGGTTTTCCCTAAACCCTAGATCCCTCAGCTATTTAAGGAGCCTCCTGGCTCACATTTGAGGGGACTGGTTTCTTTGGAAGAAACCCTAAGGCCGAAATTGCATACTCTCTCCATCCTCTCTCCTCCAAGTTTCCTTCTTGCTAGTTCTTGGGTGTGATTCCATTAGAGGCATTACATTTGTGGTGCTAAGCTTCCAAGAAGATCAAGATCAAGATCAAGAGGATTATCAATTGTTTGCTATAACAATTGAAAGGTATGTAACTCCTAAACCCTAGTTTGTTAATTTCGAAATTAGCCTCTCTCCTCTAGGGTTCTTGTTTTGCAATTCAAAGTTATATGTTCAATAGTTAAAACATAGATCCAAAGTAGGTTGCATGTGAACTTAGGAATTGTTTTCTAGTTTATTTGTTTTACATAAAACCCATCATGACTATCTTACTTAGTTGAATTTGAATCTTATGATCTTGTGAATTGCAAAATTGTAGGACTAGAGTTTTGAACAAATCCTAGGATTAAGTAGAAAAGTGGGTAAAAAGGTATAGGAGCTAATATATGACGACAAATCATATACTGAATTAAATCAATAAACTAAATTGATCAATCGATTATAAGTCTAATCAATTCGAATCGAACACTAGTAAACTCGTAAGTTTGTCCGTTTGATCACCAAATAAATAAGCTAGTTTGCTAAAGGATTAAATTAGTGAATATTAATTTGGTCATCTTAGGAATCGGTAACTAAAGAAATTAAATTCAATGCACTTCCATAAATCAACCATAATAACAAGTAAATCCGAAGCTAAACGAAAGTCTCTTACTCACCTTGGTTAATTCAATTTTTGTTCTCTTGCCTTAGTTTAGTGTTACCTTAATTAATTGATAATAGTTAGGTTGGTAATTTAAGTTTCTAGTCTTGCAAAACTAAAAATAAACAAAACCTTTTCTAATTTCATTAGTAATTAGTTAGTAGTAGAATAAAGTCAATTAAAACACCGTTCCTTGAGTTCGACACTTGTTCTTACCATAGCTATACTATTACACGATTACGTACACTGCCTAGTGTGTTTAATAGTCTAGTGAAAGAAACATTATGTAACATCTCCTCTGGCACGTATCACAGTATTGTCCTCTTTCGGCTACTCGGCACGAAAACTTCCCAGGGGGTCACCCATCCCTGGATTGCTCTCGCCCGGGCACGCTTAACTGCAGAGTTCTTATAGGATCTGCTACCCTCACGGCTTTAAAACGCGTTGTGTCAAGGAAGGTATCCACACCCCTTATAAGGAAATGTTTTGTTCTCCTTCCAAGCCGATGTAGGATCAGGTGCAACCCACCTTCACCCCCCATTATATGGTTCGACGTCCCTGTCGAACACATCGACTCGTGTCCCAGCTCTGATACCATTTGTAACATCCCTCTTTGGCACGTATCACAATATTGTCCGCTTTGGGCCACTCGGCACAAAAACTTCCCAGGGGGGTCACCCATCCCTGGATTGCTCTCGCTCGGGCACGCTTAACTGCAGAGTTCTTATGGGATCTGCTGCCCTCACGGCTTTAAAACGTGTTATGTCAAGGAAAGTATCCACACCCCTTATAAGGAAATGTTTCTTTCTCCTTCCACGCCGATGTAGGATCAGGTGCAACCCACCTTCACCCCCCATTATAAGGTTCGACATCCCCGTCGAACACATCGACCTGTGCCCCAGCTCTGATACCATTTGTACCATCCCCCTCTGGGACGTATCATAATATTGTCTGCTTTGGGCCACTCGACACGAGGACTTCCCAGGGGGTCACCCATCCCGGTACTACTCCTGCGCCAGCACGCTTAGCTGCAGAGTTCTTATGGGATCTGCTGCCCTCACGACTTTAAAACACGTTGTGTCAAGGAATGTATCCACACCCCTTATAAGGAAATGTTTCGTTCTCCTTCCAAGCCGATTTAGGATCACCTGATCCTACATTGGCTTGGAAGGAGAACGAAACATTTCCTTATAAGGGGTGTGGATACCTTCCTTGACACGACGCGTTTTAAAGTCGTGAGGGCAGCATCTCCTATAAGCAATCTGCAGTTAAGCGTGCCTGGGCAAGAGCAATCCAGGGATGGGTGACCCCCTGGGAAGTTTTCGTGCCGGGAGCCCAAAGCAGACAATATTGTGATACGTTCCAGAGGGGGATGTTACACATTAGTTTTATAAATTCAAAACTTGGACAAATATATATACACATTAAAGACGCATGAAGTTTTTGGCGCCGTTGCCGGGGAACGGTGCAATCTTAGTTACTTTTATTCTGCTTTTCAATTAGGATTAGTTATTGTTTAGTAAGTTTTATTTTTATTTTTTATTTTACTTGCTTTTGACTCACCACGATGTGGTAATTTCTACCACGTCGTGGCATCGTAACAGTAGGACTTTATTTTTCGTTTTTATTCTTTTTACGCGTTTCCTTTATTTATTTGCAGATCGTTTATGACCCGTGGATCAAATTCCTCTTTGATCCCACCATTTGAAGACCCGGAATCCGCTTTTCGCAAAAACAAAGACAAAACCGTAGGAGAACCCCGCTACACCAAAGAAGCCACCTTTTATGAATCTCAGGTCGGTTTTTGGCAAGAAGAAGGGAAAAGTGGGAGAATCCAGCAAAACACTGAAGGACGAAGACATAAAGGGCAATCCAACGAAGGCAGACACCGAGTACGAAACAGAAAAGGAAGGAAGCGAAACCGAATATGAAACAGAAAGCGAGCTAAACAAAGAACCCGACAACACCATGGTGAACATTGTCGACCTCTCGATGGAGGCGTACAAAAAGAGAATTCGAGACGACACCGGTCCGGGGCTTGTGCAACAAACCATACCCGCCACTGCCACATTTGAACTTAAGGGGCACATCCTTACTGCATTAAAGGAGATTCCTTTCACCGGAAAGGATCATGAAGACGCTTATAAGCATCTAGATGAAGTCAACGACATCACCGACTACTTTAACATTTCAAACGTACCAAGAGAAACGGTGTTGTTGAGGATGCTCCCTGTCACTTTCAAGGGAGCCGCGAAGGATTGTCTGAAGGCACTTCCACCAGGCGCGATAACGACATGGGAAAAGATGCGTGAATTGTTTTTGGAACAGTTTTGCCCACCATCCAAGGTGGCTAAGCTCAAAAAGTCCATTGCAAATTTTGAACAACTGATAAGGCTAAAATCCTTATAGATCGAGTAGATTCTGAACAAGTATAATATGAACACGAAATAAAGTAAGAACACATAATGAATCAATCAATGTGTCGAATGATTAAAAGCCACGCCTCAGAAGAAATCTATGAAGAATTGCTACTGTAGAGGCGTGCTAGGGTTTACAAGAATATCTATATTAAAAACGTTAATACTTAAACCCTAATAAATGATAGGGCTTGGACAGGCCCAATACTGAATACAAAATAAATAAGCCCAATGACGCAATCTATTATACCCAACAATCTCCCCCTTTGCGTCAATTGAGGCCCGAACCCTTCAGCCTTGGATTCGCTTCTGCACATCATACACCTTCGGAATCATAGCATAAATCGCTTGGCGTATCTCGATGTACCATAGAACCATATCTGAGAAGCACTTGATATCATCTTTCTTGTTGCCTGTGAACTTGCTCACTTGCTCCAAAATGTACTCAAGGAAGGTTGTGGTATAGAGATACTTATCAGAAAGATAGAAACATCCTTTGCGAAAGTCTGCTCCAGTTCGTTCCCTAGCAGAGTAAACCACAAACCAATCTCCACTGTAAAGCTTCCATGGCTTCAACTTTTCAAAATCCTTGGGAGTTTCTTTAAGTACAGCAGAAGTCTTCTTTTTCAGGATCGCAGCAACTTCAACATCCATTTCTCCAATCTCCTGAATATATAACTTTATCATGTGCTTGAGATGAGACATGACAGGTTCATATTTTTCTTTGTCCTTCAGCAATATGCTGTAAAGATTGAACCAGTCATATGGGTTAAGGCATGGAAGATCTGTGAGAGTAAACTCGTAGCATTGGCTGGTTGAACCTCGTGCCACTTTGAACTTGGCGTTCGGAAAGCTATCAGTCTCAATCGGTCCTGTAACCTTCACACCGATAATTTTGCTCAATGACCAGGTTTCGTATTGTGGCTTTATATGCTTCAGATAAAATGAAAACAATATATGATCAGCTCCGTTGTCTGTGAATGGAGCGTTGGCCACTTTAACAAACGAAAAAAATCTGAAGGCTTTTGGAGTAATTGGCAGATCCAACTTTGAGTCTCGTGTGTTCTGAAGATCAACCGAAACTACTGGTTCTAACCAATACTGGCTTGGAAGATCAACAACATCGCGCTGGATTTGCTTCAGGGTCCATTTGGGGAACAAGAGTTTTTTGCTCTGAAGAGTAGCCTGTGCTTCTTTCTCAGCCCTTTCTTTTTCTTCAGCTTCACGGATGATTTGTTGGTGCTCATCCAGTTCAGCATCACGAACTTTTTGCCTTTTTAGTTCTTCTTCAGTAGGCTCTTCTTCATCTTCATTATCAAGAATTGGGTCATCACGGAACAGCTTTTCCTTGCCTTTGGGTTCGTTCTTGACAATAGGCTTGAATGGATCTGTAGGACCTTCTTTTCTTGATCCACCAGATACACTTTCTCCCCCTTGTTTCGGATGAAAGGATTGATCAGAAACACATTCAAGGCGGTGAAGCATGACGAATACTGGCCTTAACTTTTCTGCCAGATGCTTACGCATGGTGATGGTGATCATGGAATCCCTGGTCTCAATGATATCTGAGAGCATGCTAGTAACATCAGTTATACAGCTTCGCATGACTTCCCTCTCAGATAACAGATCATGGACCTGCTTCTACGAAGCTTCAAGTTTGGTACTTAACACCTTGGCTTCTTTTGACTTGAGAGCGAGAGAGTCCTTCAGGGTACTCTCCTTCACCAGTTCGTCTTTAAGCTGAGAAAGCTGAGACGAGATATTGGCTTGAAATGATTCATGGTCAGTTTTAAGACCAGTATGAATCTCTTGGAGTTTCGTCTTCTCAGTCTTGAAGAGAGAACCCAGACTCTTCAATGCTTCGTTTGCTGAAGTGGTGTTGGAATTGAAAGTGGTTTAAGTTCTCCATGAAAGAATTAGTATCTCCAATTAGTTTATTGACTTTTTCGTTCGTGGACTTGCAAACCTCAGCAGAATCGGCGACAGCTTTATTCGATGATTCAACAGTAGCAGATAGCAGAGTGTTACTTCATGATTCACTCAAAGAGAGACTCAACAACTGCTTTGGCGTAGGCATCAGAAGAGGAAGCTTTGGTAGAGAGAATCAGTTGGTCAATCTTTTCATGGAGGGACTGCAGTTGCCCTTTCATGACTTGCGCCTCATCTTCACTCTCAGTACGGATTTGGAAGGGAATGTAAGTAAAACCACCAATATCTTCGTCTTCATCATCACAAAATACCATTTCTGGGTCATTACATTTAAGAGGGGAAATTGGAGGTGAAACATGAGTGGAGAAACCTGAAGTTTGAGCCCCCGTATCAGATACGTTGACCGAAACAGAAGGTGGGATTGAGGTAGTGACAAAACCTGAAGTCTTTTCCCCCGCATCAGATGCGTTGACATTGACGAGAGGTTCGTATGTAGTGGTTGTTGTAGTGGTTTCAGTGTACATAGGTGGCAACTGGGTAGTAGAGGTGGTTGTTTGAGAAATAACATGTGGTGGTTGAGATGAAATTGGTGGTGGTTGAGATGAAATTGGTGGTGGGCAAGGAGCGATGGTAATAAGAATAGTAGTGTGAGTAGGAGAAGGAGGTGGAGTTGGAACAGAATCGTTTAAAGGTACCTCTTGATGTGGGGAAGGTGGAGGCGAATCACCACGAAGCGAACCCCCAGATTGAGAACTTTCGCTTTCGCTTGATTCTCCTTTAGCTGGATCAGAAGGAACGTACTCAGTATCGCTTGTTGAAGATGAGTTGGGTTGCAGTGTCATCTTTCTGAGCTTTCGCTTCTTTGGAGCCGAAGGAGCTGCACCTTGAGCCTTTCACTTCTTAGGAGTTGGAGCTTGAGAAGATTGACCTTCTTGAACCCCTTTCTTCTTATTTCCCTTCTTGCCTCCCTTTTTGGGTTTATCAGCTCAGGGTGCTTCTTGTACTCAGTGATAATTTTGCTAGCCCCAGAAACACACCTGTACATAGTCTCCGGAATAGACCCCACAAATAAAAACTTCGAATTATCAGCGAGAATAATCTTCGTAGTGTGGAAGGTGGAAATCGACGACATTAATGAGTCCGCCATCACCGTAACATTGAACTTTTCCATTGCCCGCTGCACCACAATCGTCCAGAAATTTACGCAAGAGATCTTGCTGTGTCAAGATAAAGAATACATACTCTGCACCAATTGAGCCCAAAGAACAGACCAATAATCAAGGTTAATCCCATGGTAGAGGCCATAGAGGATTGTCATTAATGATTTGCTAGCACAGTCGGATCTAGTTACTCTCTCAGAGAAAGCTTTGAAGAGAAGAGTAAATAGACCATTCCATTGGGGTGGAAGACATGACTTCTTGAACTTGGTGATAGTGGTGAGAAGATCAGTATACCCATTTGGTAGAACATGTCGAAGATCTGGGCAGTAGAAATAGACTCCGGATTCACCAATGAATCGACATAGTTTAGCCCTAGAAGAGAGCAAAACCTAGACTTTGAGATTGAGTGTTTCTTATCAAGAACTTAAAAGATGATCTTTTCCTCCTCCTTGACATGCTTAGCAGATGAAAAGGCCTTCGACAAAAGTGACATTGGAACACATTCAACCTTGGTTAAGGTAGTAACCAAAGGTGAGTACTTCAAGCACTCGACAATGGGAAGCATGAATGCGTCATATTTGAACGGAGCCAACTCGAGGATCAGGTTCTGGTTGGGCTTGATGGTGAGGAAAGAAGACTGAGTAGTGTGTTCTTGAACAGATGATGAATTGGCCATTGTTGCAGGTTTGTGAAGAAGAAGATGAACCGTAAGAGAAATCGCCTTTAGGTTGAGAGTATTGAGAGTGGTAAAGAAAAATAAGGGATTTGTGGAAGCCCATTATACGATTTACCAGGAGAGATAAAGATCTTTGATGAAGATTGCGTGATTGTCTCTAAAAAGACGCCTGAAAAAGCGCGATGTGACAACTGTTACTCCGAAAAAGGTGTCAGGCGGCCGTGATGATAGGAACCGTTTCAAATTCACGCGCCTTGTGGTTTGAAATCTTATCCATTCCTCCGCCTCTTCATATTTTTCCCTAACGCTTCATATTCCAATAATTTGAGCACCTTTTTCCTTTTGAAATACAAGACCACCATAGCATCGAGAAGCGAAACTGTGAATCTGAAAAACACCATAAGTACCATGAACTAGATTTTTTGAAAATCATAAAGATCTTCGTGCAAGACTGTGCCAAAGAAAAAGAAATAGAGCAAAGTATATCTGTGGGATTTAGTGATGTCATATATGACACGAAACTGAGGATCCCGGATACGAATCTCTTCCTTCAAAGTCAAGGGCGACTGAGAAGTGTATGTGTGGTTTCCCATTGAAGTACGATCAAATGGTTGTTAAGAAACATTGAAAGGCATCTTTTTTAAATTCAGGCTTGTAAGGTGGCTTTCGCTTCAACCAAACTACGAACTTGATATAAGATTGAAAGCTGGATGAAGTACTTGTGTGTAGCCTATAACATCAAGTAGGTTTGATAATTTTTCAGTGACTTGGTAAAATGTTAGAAATCTCAAAAACAAAAATGAAACTGGATCTTCTGGGAAGAAATGTCTTAGTTTTAGACAGTTTCATAAAGATCTTGCAAAAATAAAAGAGATTCCATGAAACACCAAACAAAAGTGGTCATCGTTGGTGTGTTGGTGAAAAACTAGAACATTCAATTGTTCACCGTCAACTCATTAAAGGTGTTGGATTGTGGGTTTCACTCATCATGTGGTAAAACGAAACTAAGATCATCAACACATATGTTGTGTAACCGTAAACCTCAGTAGTAAATACTGAGAGTCTCAAGGGTCATATTGATGAAACGAAATTGATGGAGAAAAGTGTTGAGGTGGTATAAGAAACGAAAGTACCTCTGCTATGCGAAAGTGACCAAGCAGATAACTCTTAACTCAATGTGAGAAGAGTAAGGTAGCTCATGACTTAAGTGAATTTAGCTGCCTGGTTGAGAAGAAATGATTTGTATATATCGAATCGATAAGGCTTCACTTTAGAGTCGTTGAGGCTTTAGACAACATGCATCAACATGCTTCTAGGGACGCTTAGATAATACATAGATAAAGAATGCCATACCTGTCATTTCACACGAAACTTTGCCTCCATGATCATCTGAAAATATTTTTGGGTTTTTGTAATATGTGAAAATAAAAGAAATAGATAACACAAAGAAAATATTTTTGTATTTTGAGATTTTCTAAATAAAACAAAAAAGGAAAATATTTTTGTATTTTTAATTTTCGAAATAAAACAAGAGGAAAATATTTTTGTATTTTATTTTTCTGAAAAATAATTAAAACAGAAAGAAAAATCTTTTTGGATTTTCTGAAAATGAATAAAAACATAAAATATGCAAAACAAACTTTTAGAATGCATAATATACAAAAGATACAGGAGTTCCAAACCACGAGTAAGAAGAGAAATCACTAACCAACCGTTCACTTATAAAGAATGAGTGAAGCGAATAGGAGCGAGTGTTTGTTCCATTTCATGTCCCGAAAAAGACAGGACGAAATAGAGCGAACGTTCGCCTTATTTCGCTTGATAAAAACTTATGGATCGAAAGCGAAAGTGAGTGATACTTATAGAAGTGAAGGTGGTTTCGGAACCGATTCAGCTTCCATCATTCCTAAGGCTTGGAGTATTCTATTAAAGGTTGCTTCAGGCAAGGCTTTCGTGAATATGCCAGCTAATTGATCAGCATATCGAACAAAATGAATCTCGACATTACCATCTTCCACATGATCCTTGATGAAGTGATACATCAGTGAGATGTGTTTCGTTTTTTAGTGTTGCACTGGGTTGTGACATATACGAATTGCGCTTTCAGAGTCACAGTAAAGTGGGATTCGCTTCATGTTCAGGACGTAGTCTCTTAATTGACTTTGAATCCATATAACCTGTGAAGCACATGATGCTGCAGCGATGTACTCAGCTTCGGCTATGGATAAGGATACGCATGTTTGTTTCTTAGACTGCCAGCTGACGAGTTTGCCATCGAGAAATTGACATCCGCCAGTAGTGCTTTTTCTATCCACCCCACATCCGCCAAGATTATCGTCTGAGAATGCTTGAACGATGAACCCTGATTTCGATGGATACCATATACCAAGAGATGAGGTTCGCTTCAGGTATCTAAAGATGTTCTTGACAGCCACCATGTGAGGTTCGCGTGGATTTTTTTGAAACCCGGCATAATAACAAATGGAAAACATAATATCCGGTCTACTAGCTGTTACATACATCAATGATCCTATCATTTGACGATAGAGAGTCATATCAACAGGCGGTTTTTCCAGAGATGGTGTTAGTTTCGTTCTGAATGCCATTGGAACCTTCACTCGTGATTCTCCCATCATTCCAAACTTGGTCAGTAAGGTCTTTGTGTAAGCTTCCTGATTTATGAAAATGCCTTCTGGTCCCTGTCTTATATTTAGTCCAAGGAAAAAGTTAATTGGACCCATGGAACTCATCTCAAATTTAGTCTCCATCAACTTTCTGAATTCAGCTGTTAAGCTAGGATTCGTAGAGTCGAAGATGATGTCATCAACATAAATTTGGACGATCATTAAGTGGTCACCCTCTTTCTAGCGAAAGAAGGTTGGGTCAACCAAACCTTGTTTAAATTTGGACATTTAAGAAAGCGAGTTAGAGTTTCATACCAGGCCCTTGGCGCTTGCTTTAAACCATAAACTGCCTTGTCCAAAATATAGCAGTGATTGGGATACTTCTCGTTCACAAAACCCGGTGGTTGCTCAATGTATACGGTTTCTTCTAATTCTCCGTTTAGAAATGCACACTTGACGTCCATCTAAAATACTTGAAATTTTTTTTGTGTTGCGTATGCTAGGAAGATTCGAACAGATTCTAACCTTGCTACTGGAGCGAAAGTCTCTTCATAGTCGATCCCTTCTTCCTGACAGTATCCTTTCACTACAAGTCTCACCTTGTTCCTTATTACATTGCCTTCTTTATCCATCTTATTGCGAAAAACCCATTTCAGACCAACTACAGATGCATCATGTGGTGTGGGAATCAATCTCCAAACCTTGTTTCGTTCGAACTCATTGAGTTCGTCTTGCATAGCATGTACCCAATCAGAATGATCAAGTGCATTTTTAACAGTTTTTGGTTCTATCTTGGAGACGAACGAATTAAACATACAATATTCCACTTGAGATAATAAAGCAGTTTGCTTCGCTTTTAGTTGAGAGCGTGTAAGAACTCACGCAGATGATTCACCAATAACTTGTGATTTCGGATGATCTCTGGTCCATTTTGTCAGAGGAGGGTAGTTTAGATCATAGGAAGGATCCAGTTCAGCATTTACTTCTTCGAATTCTGATTGAAAGTCCGAATCATCATTCGTATTGTGATTCTCCCCCTCGAGTGATGAAACGAATTCAACATCAGGTTCAGAATTCTCCCCCTCTAGTGGACTTTCGTGGGTCATAGTTGGAGATGGGTTCTCCCCCTGGAAAGGCGAATCAGGTTTAGAGAATGAAGACGAACCCTCCCCCTGCAATGGTGTGCGATCTTGTGGAGGTTCGTGTGGACTCTGAGGTTCACTTTCTATTTCTTTAGCAACATCATCAATTATCTTTTTCAGTTCGTCTACTTTGTTATCAGCTGCTTTTGCTTCAGAGGTGATGGCTTTCTCTGGCTCATCAAAAAGTAGCATGTACTCTTCATACAGATTGGAGAGTGGAACAGTAACTTGACTTGTCTTAGGAAAAATTTCCTCCAATTGACCTTCTCTTGATTGAATTTTCTTCATGTAATTTTCGTCAAACGTGACATAATAGGTTTCTTCTATTTTCTTTGAGCATTTATTTAGAACCCTATATGCCTTGGAGGTTAGAGAATATCCCAAAAAGATACCTTCATCAGCTTTCACATCAAATTTGCTTCGGTTTTCTTTGGAATTAAAGATGAAACACCTGGAACCAAAGATATGGAAATACTTGACAATAGGTTTACGATTATTAATGATTTCATATGGAGTAAGAGAGAATCGCTTATTTAGGATGGATCTATTTTGGGTATAACAAGCAGTCGCAATGGTATCGACCCAGAAATACAGAGGCAGACAGGCGAAACTGAGCATGGTTTGTGCAACTTCACATAAGGAACGGTTTCGCCTTTCAACTACACCATTCTGTTGTGGAGTATATGGAGCATAGAAGTTGTGTGTTACTCCCTTTTCAGCTAGAAATTCTTCAAACTCTTTGTTTTTGAATTCCAGCCCGTTGTCACTTCTAACATTACGAACCAGTTTTCGCAGTTGAATCTCCACTTGCTTTATGAAGTTCTTGAGCTTGGGAGTTGCATCAGATTTCTATCTAAGAAAATACACCCAAGTGAAACGAGAAAAATCATCAACAATTACAAGAATATACTTACTACCACCGACACTTTTGATTGCAAAAGGTCCACAAAGATCGATGTGTAGAAGTTCAAGAGGTTTGATGATTTTTGTGTTTACAAGAGTTGGATGAATTTTTCGACTTTGCTTCCCCATTTTGCATGCGGCGCATAGATGATCCTTATCGAACTTTAAGAGAGGAAGTCCTTGCACATGATCACCAAGAACAAGCTTGTTGATGTATTTGAAGTTGAGGTGCGAAAGTCTTCTGTGCCACAGCCAGCTATCATCCAAGTTAGCTTTTGTTAGAAGGCATATAGCAGGCTTCCCTCGTATTGGATTTAAGTTCAACGAATACATTTCACATTTTCGCTGCGACTTCAACATAACTACTTTCATTTCCTTTTCTATTATTTCTGATCCTTCATCATCAAAGGATACCTTCAAGCCAGTCCCCACAACTAATTGTCAAACACTAATTAGGTTGTGTTGCAATCCTTCCATATACACCACCTTTCGGATTGAAAAATCTCCATTTGTAATCATCCCATAGCCTTTAATTGTTCCAAAGGAGTTATTCCCATACTTTACACATCCACCATCTCTGAGAGCCCGAAACTCTCTCAGCTCTTCCTTCCTTCCTGTCATGTGACGTGAGCAGCCACTATCAATGTACCATTCGTTATCGAACTACTCGTCACGTATAACCTGCAAAAATTAAGCAGATTTAGGAACCCAAAGTTGCTTGGGTCCTGGTGAGCCTTTTACAGAAAGCGGAAAAACAATGGAGCGATCAACCATATAGGTTCGCTTAATCAGGGTGGTTTCTTCCTTTCTATTTATTGTGAAAACTTTGATTTTCGTCTTATCAGAGTTAGTCTGTTTTTGCTTATTTTGATTTTTGACGAGATCTTTGTTATCTTTCCTAGGGTTAGTTGTCGACTTCTTAGTTTGAACTTTAGAACTTGGGATCAACTTTCACTGTCCTTTGACATCCTTGACAGAAGCTTTCATTGGTTGAGAATGGTGAGAATTGGGTTTGTCAATGAACTTCTTGGAAGATGATGATTTGTGAGCAAAACTCCCCTTTTGTTTTTGTACACCACACGAATGACAGTGTGAACACTGTTTGGGATTCGCTTGCGAACTTGCTTTCGCTTTTTGATTGGAAGCTTTTTCTTTTCGAATGTAGTTAGAGTTTTGGGATTGCCAAAACTGCTTCCTTTCGTTGAGATTCTTCTGATATCTTCGATTCCTCTAACGTTTTTTCTCTGCAAGTTGCTTAGAGGATTTGTGAATATTCACCTTTGGTCTCGCTTTACTTGCTTGAGTTTTATTCTTTACTGACGAAGATTCGCTTGTCTCCGTTGTGGGTTCGCTTTGAACTTCCTTTGTACCACTTGTACTAGCCTTCTCAAAAATTGATGGCTTGTTGATTGGTTCATCCACATATATGACTTTAACTCTCCAGGAGGTTCTTTCAGACATACCCTTCGTTTCGTCTGCATTATCAATTGGTGCTGACCAAAAGAATTCATCACAGCCGTCTTTGTTGTCTTCATTAACGATGGACGTTAGTTCGATGGTTTGATTTTTGTTTAGTCCACCAGTGGCAAACACTTGATTTGGTACAGTTTGGACCTTTGTACGGTTTCGGTGTTTATTTTCAACCTGTCATTTTCATCAATTAAGTTTTTCAACAGGTCCTTGTAGTCTTTGGACTTATTGAAGGATTCAATTTTATCCAGACCAATTCTATAAGCATCAGAGGTTTCATTTTAAGAGACGATAGATTCACACTTTTAACAATCTGCATCAATCTCGTCTTCCTTTAATTCAAGGAAAGGCAAGATCATTTTGTGAATCTTTTTCCTAATTTCACAATCTAAATGCAACTGAGTAATATTAGTATAAAGTCGTTTAGCAATTAAACAAAAAATATTCCTTTGTTTCAAAAGCATTAAATTATCACGCTGCAAATAAATATGTTCGTCCCTAAGTCTAGACATCTCTGACTCTTTCTTTTTTATCCACATCCTTCGCTACTCACTCTTGGATGATATCCTGCTGATTTGATCAGTTAGGTTAGAATTCGTCAGACGAGTTTGTTTTAAGCTACCACTAATGCTAGAAAAGTTAAATTTTAGATCATTTAAATCTGTTTCATAGTTAGATATAGGTATTTTTAAGAGATTCGAGAATAGAATTTACCTTCTTGATCAGTTGATCACATTCATTGATCTGCTCACAGACTGGTTTTGCTGCAAAGCACTTATCTTCTCTGCTTACTTTCGTTTCCTCATATCCACCATCAGTTTTGTAGCTTCTCATTTGTGACACGCCGTTGGTCACCATCAGACACCTTCCAGCGAACTTCGATCCATCTTCTTTCACAACAAATGCCCTGTCATGTGTGGGCTTGCGAACTTCCTCATCCTCGGAATCAGTAGACCAGATCGCTACTCCTCCAAACTCATTCTCAACTTTATTTTCCTTCACAATTAAAGCAAGAATTGATTTATCACTAGACTTCTTCTTCTTGATCTCTTCTAGCTTACGCAAGTAGTAAGCCTCATCATCCTCTCCTTCTTTCTTCTCATTCAGCCTCCTCAGCATGCATTCCTTAGCCAAATGATTTTTGCCATGACAATACTTACAGTCATAGCCTGAGTCACCAACTAGCTTGTTTTCCTTCTTATCTTCGTCCTTTTGAGGAGTGCTTTTGTTCTCCTTTTTCCCTTTCTCGGAGCTGTAACTTCCCTGCCAATTTCGATTCTTTGTGGTAGGGAATTTCTTTCTTGCAAACCTCTTGGGGTTTGAAACCATCAAAGCATATTCTTCGCTCGTCAAATCACTATCAGAGAGATCAGTCTCTGGTTCTTCCTCTGCAACACCCTTTCCCTTTGAAATGAGAACTAAGGACCCCGTACTGGACACAACTTTCGTTTCTTTCGTCACTACACTTTCATGTGACTTTAGAATTCCAACAAGTTTGGCCAATGAATAACTATTGAACTGTTCGTGCACTTTAACAGTTGAGACTACTGCCATCCATTCAGGTCTAATTCCATTCATGAATGTGACCTTCTTCTCGATCACCTCTCGTCATATTCCATGCTTAATCATCTTACTAAGAAGATGGTTGTATCGGTTGAACGTCTGGCTAATATTCTATTGTGGCTTTTGTTTGAAGTCACCAAACTCCGAAAGCAGGAGTGTTTGGGTGGAATGTTCGAGATCCTCATCTGTGGAATAAAGCTCTTTAATCCTGTCCCAAATCTCTTTCGCAGTGTCACAAGAACTCACCAAGCGGAATGTATCAGACTGTAGAGCGAACATGATAACCCTCATTGCTTTAATATTGCTGGTAAGTTTGTCTCTCTCATCCTGAGGAACCTCCTTCATATCAATGAGTAACTGGTTGTATTCTTTCTGATTTTTAATGGGTCTTTTGGTTTCAGAGTGAACAAAAGGACCCACAGTAATAGCATCCCAAATCAAATGCCCATTATCTTCCGAGCCAAGAACATAGTCTTCAAAATGAAGAGCCCATACTTCATACTCGTGAGGATATAGAATCGGAATCCTTGTAGTTGATCCTATGTTGTTTGAGATGTTGATAGGATTGGTTTGAGAATCGCCGTGCGACATGTTGACTTGATTTTTGTACCTGTTAAGAATCAGACTTGTAAGATCGTATTAGGGTAATATCAAGATCCCGGAGTGACGTCAACAAAGTAATTACGGCTCCAACAGATTCGATAATAGCGGAAACCCTAATGATTTCTTCAAACAGAAGAGATGCGTATGATTTACACAATCTCCTGCTCAGATACCAATTTATAAGGCTAAAATCCTTATAGATCGAATAGATTCTGAACAAGTATAATATGAACACGAAATAAAATAAGAACACAGAATGAATCAATCAATGTGTCGAATGATTAAAAGTCACGCCTCAGAAGAACTCTATGAAGAATTGCTACTGTAGAGGCGTGCTAGGGTTTGCAAGAATATCTCTATAAAAAATGTTAATGATCTACGGTGCATGCATGCACTATTATTACTTAAACCCTAATAAATGATACGGCTTGGACAGGTCCAATACCGAATACAAAATAAATAAGCCCAATGACGCAATCTATTATACCCAACAACAATAAATGGGGGAGTGGTTGTATGAAGCATGGGAGCGCTACAAGGGTCTAATTAGGAATTGCCCACAAAATGACCTCAATGTACAACAAGAAGTGTCAATCTTTTATAATGGGGTAAACGTCACCACCAGACAACTCCTTGACTCTCAAGGCCCCTTAACAAAGAAAAATCCAGCAGAAGTTAGGGAACTCATTGAAGAATTCTCTAAGCACTCTAGAGAATACCATAATCCAAGGAATGACGTAACGAGAGGTTCAACTAATGCTGCTTCAGAAGAAATGTCGGCATTATTGGCGATGCTACAAAACATGGATAGAAGAATGACTAAAATGGATCAAACAATCCACGTTATTCGGGTTGGGTGTGAAAACTGCAACGGGCCGCATTTGACTAAGGATTGTGACCTTGATGAAAATGGAAACCGAAAGGTTCAAGCTTGCTACTCAAGTGGTGATCTTTTTTATGAAGACTGGAGAAAACCCAAGAAAAAATGGTTGCCCTATGATGAGTATAAAAAGGCCAAGGAAGAAAAGTATGAGCAAAAAGTGAGAGGCTTTTACCAAAGAGAGGAACCACCGGTTGAAAAGAAATCTGATTTTGAGACTATGATAACCCGATTTGCAGCCGTATCTGAAAAAAGGCACGAGGTAACTGAAGCAGCAATTAAAGAACAACAAATTATGATGAAAGAGCAACAAATAATGATGAAGGAACAACAAGAGATGATGAAAAAACAGCAAGCACTGTTTAGAAATCAACAAGCTTCTGTCCTCAACATAGAACAACAACTCGGGCAACTAGCTAAGGAATTTAATGAAAGGACAACAGGAGGACTTCCAGGGAACATAGAACAAAACCCAAGAGCAGCTCACATTCAAGCAATTACCACTAGAAGCGGGAAAATTATCACTCATTTAACACTCATAAACAGAAACAACTCAGACGGGGAGAATGAGGTTCAAGAAGAAATTCAAGGAAATGGATCTGAACAATCACCACGACGTGGTACAAGTGCTATGGCGTGGTCAGAAGTTGAAAACAAAAATAATGAAACTGTAAAGCCTTACCGCCCACCATTGCCATTCCCCAGTAGAGCAATTCAACAGAAGCATGTTGAAGAATATCGGAGGTTCTTAGACCACATTAAGTCTCTTGAAATAAATATTCCATTCCTTGAGGCTTTAATTGAAATGCCAAAATATGCCAAGTTCCTCAAAGACCTTTTAACAAACCGGAAGAAAATGGACGGACTATCGAAGATGGTATTAAATGAAACTTGTTCAGCTGCAATGCTAAACATGTTACCAAAGAAGATGGGTGATTCGGGAAGCATAACCTTACCATGCCAATTCGGGAATCTAGCAACTAGCCATGCTCTAGCCGATTCGGGAGCCAGTGTTAATTTGATGCCCTATTCGTTTTTCAAGAAGCTTGACCTTCCTGAACCAAGACAGGTCCGCATGGTCATACACTTAGCTAACAAGACCATGACCTTCCCAAGAGGTATATGTGAAGACCTGCTCGTAAAAGTGGACAAGTTTGTATTTCCCGCGGATTTCATCGTATTAGATATGGAGGAAGACGAACAAGTCCCAATCATCCTTGGAAGACCCTTCTTGAGCACCGCCCTAGCCTTAGTAGATATTAGAGAGTCCAAACTCACCCTCCGAGTAGGAGAAGAAGCGGTCACTTTTGGGGTTAATCGGGCAATTCAACATTCAAGAGAAAGTGATGATACGACCTTTTTATCGATGTGCTTGATGAACTATTTGAAAAGGAGCTAGGAGGATGGAAGGAAAAGGAAACCGAGGGATTTATGGTGCTTGAAGAAGGTAATTTTGATGCTGAATCAGATTTGTAAGAATTAGAGAAGCTATTGGAAGAAATGGAACATAATGAAGTAATAAAAGAGGCAGAAGAAGCAACACAACTTGGTGAAAGCAATACGTCGTGGTCAACAACTTTTTCACGATCAGCGAATAAAAGTTGTGACACCATGACATGGCAAGAAGCCCACGTCGTGGTGACTGACGAAAAGCCAAAAATAGAGCTTAAAGCCTCACCGAGCACCTGGAGTATGCATTCTTGGAAGAAGGGCAACAAAAACCAGTAATTATAGCATCCGATCTAGCTAAACATGAAAAAGAAAGACTCGTGGAAGTATTAAAGAAAAGACAAGGTGCCATAGCATGGAAGATAACCGATATCAAGGGGATTAGTCCAACCTATTGTTCTCATAATATCAACCTAGAAGAAGGAGCTAAACCCATTGTTCAACGCCAAAGACGACTTAACCAAATATGCAAGAAGTGGTTAAAAAGGAGGTGGTTAAACTTTTAGATGCCAGTATCATTTACTCAATCTCCGATATCCCACGTGTAAGTCCGGTGCACGTGGTACCGAAGAAAGGAGGAATGACGGAGGTTACCAATGAAAATAACGAGTTAATCCGAACAAGAACAGTAACAGGATGGCGCGTTTGCATCGACTATCGAAAGCTTAATGATGCTACATGCAAGGATCACTTTCCGCTACCATTTATTGACCAAATGCTCGAAAGACTTTCCGTTCATCTTTACTATTGTTTTCTTGATGGTTTCTCGGGGTACTTCCAAATTCCAATTGACCCACAAGACCAAGAAAATACCACTTTTACATGCCCAAGTGGGACGTTTGCATACAGACGCATGCCTTTTGGGTTATGCAATGCACCAGATACATTCCAAAGGTGCATGATGGCTATCTTCCACGACATGATCGAGAAATTTATGGAGGTTTTCATGGACGACTTCTCGGTTTTTGGGTCCTCTTTTGAAGATTGTTTATCCAACTTAGACCTAATTTTAGAAAGATGTGAGAAGACAAACCTAGTCCTAAATTGGGAAAAGTGTCATTTCATGGTAAAGGAAGGGATTGTGTTAGGACACGAGGTCTCAAAGTTGGGGACAGAGGTAGATAGAGCAAAAGTTGACACGGTAACTAAATTACCACCCCCAACAAATGTAAAAGGGGCAAGGAGCTTTCTTGGCCGTGCAAGATTTTATCGTCGTTTCATCAAAGACTTTTCGAAGATCACGAAGCCTTTGACTCAACTTCTTTTGAAGAATTCCCCATTCAACTTTTGTAAGGAATGTCATGAAGCATTTCAAATGTTAAAGGAAAAGTTGACCACTACTCCTATTATGATAGCACCAAACTGGAGCCTTCCTTTCGAGCTTATGTGTGATGCTAGTGATTATGCGGTGGGAGCTGTTTTGGGGCAAAGAATTGACAAACATTTTCAGCTTATTTATTATGCTAGCAAAACCTTGAACCCAACTCAAGAGAATTACACTACTACCGAGAAGGATGTGTTGGCAGTGGTTTATGCTTTTGATAAATTTCACCCATATCTAGTTTTGTCAAAAACAACTGTATTTACCGACCATTCAGTCCTTAAGTATCTCTTTGCTAAACAAGATGCTAAACCAATACTAATACGTTGGGTATGGCTTTTACAAGAGCTTGACATTGAGATTAGAGACAAAAAGGGAATGGAAAACGTAGCAGCGGATCACTTATCGCGACTAGAGAACCCGCACTTGGAAGAATTAGAAGAAAAAAAGATTGGAGATGATTTTCCCAAAGAGTATCTTATGGTTATAGCAGGAGAAATACCTTGGTATGCAGATTTAGCCAACTACTTAGCAAGTGACTATATTCCAAAAGATTTGACAAGACAACAAAAGAAGAATTTTTTTTCTGAAATTAAGTATTACTTTTGGGCTGAGCCATAACTCTTTCGAAGTTGCGCGAATGGTATGATAAGGAGATGTGTATTCGGGAAAGAGAGTCGAGAAATCTTGAAACATTGTCATAGGGGGCCCACCAGAGGACATCATGGAGCACAATATACGGCTAAGAAGATTTTTGATACGGCTTTTTATTGGCCAACAATCTTTAAATCTGCCGCTCAATATGTCAAGGAGTGCTATTCATGCCAAAGGTCGGGAAATATTTCATCCCGAACCGAGATGCCCCAAAATAGCATTCAAGTATGTGAGAGATTTGATATATGGGGGATTGACTTTATGGGACCATTCCCAATATCAAAAGGGAATAAATACATCTTGGTGGCAGTCCAATATGTATCTAAATGGGCGGAAGCACAAGCACTACCTACTAATGATTCTCGAGTGGTGGTGTGTTTTCTTACAAAGTTATTCTCGAGGTTTGGAGTTCCTAAAGCTCTTATTAGTGATCGGGGCACTCACTTTGCAAATGAGCAATTGGCTAAGGTGTTGCAAAAATATGGTGTACACCATAGATTTTCAACATCATATCATCCACAAACAAGTAGGCAAACCGAAGTTACAAACCGGGCATTAAAACATATATTGGAGCGATCGGTTGGAAGTAACAAAAAAGAGTGGTCGGACAAGCTCGATGACGCACTTTGGGTATTTCGAACGGATTTTAAACACATATTGGTACTACACCATATAGGTTGGTCTATGGAAAGAATTGCCACTTACCGGTTGAAATCGAGCATAAAGCATTTTGGGCTTTGAAAATTTGTAATTTTGAACTAACCGAACTTCGTGCCAACCGATTGATGCAAATGAATGCCCTTGAAGAACTTAGAAATGAAGCATACACTAGTTCATTAATATATAAGGACAAGTCAAAGAAATGGCATGACATGAGACTAAAAGGTCGTAAAGATTTTCATGAAGGACAAAAGGTGCTACTCTTCAATTCCAGGTTAAAGCTTTTCCCGGGCAAATTACAAACTAGGTGGGATGGGCCGTTTGTTGTTAAACAAGTTTTCCCACATGGAGCTATTGAGCTTATATCAAGATACGGAATCCCTTTGAAAGTCTACGGACATAGAGTGAAACATTATGAAGAAGGAATGCCAATTGAAGAAAAAGAAGGGGAAATCGTCAAATTCACACGAGCTGAAACAACTTGAAGCGGGAAGGAGTCCGACTTATGACTCCCCATAAAGAAGTGCTTGTAGGAGGCAACCTGTGGTTTTGAGTTTGCATTTTTTTCTTTCCTTTTCTTTTGGTTCATTTTTATTTATTTATTTAATGCTTTATACTCTCATTCTTCTGAATTTCTATGGAATTCGACGTGGGGAATGGAATAAAATGAGTGTGGGGTGGTAGATTTATATAAAATTTTGACTAAATTGGAACTTTAAAAAAAATATATATCACCACGAGGTGGTAAATTTACAGAACCCAATAACGGATTTTTCAAAGCGTTACCACGACGTGGTGTCAGTTTAACTGCAGTCAAATTAGGGTTTTTAAACCCCAGTCAAAACAATTGTTACTTTTTACTCCGCCTCTCTCTCGCCGTGTTCCATCTCCCACGAAGAACATCCTTGCCTTTTACTCGATTTCTTGCGTTTTTCAACCAAAAGGTATGATTTTTGTGTGGTTCCCTTGCTCTAATTCGCTATTTATGTTGATATAGGGTATATATTTGCTGACTAGAACACATTTAGGGCCAATATTAGGAACTTAGGGTTCCGATTTTTGAAAAAACCGGACCCGAATTTGGTTGTATTCCCCTTGATTTCGTTACCATTCTACTTTGTATTATGCCTAGAACAAACCCTAAAGTTGTATTGAGTTGAAATGGTATGGATTAAGGACCAATTTACCAAGAAATCCTGATAGTACACCGACCACGATGACTTGTCGTAGTCCTCGTCGTGGTGGGGTATTTTAAGGCATGTTCTGTTATATTTTGGTTGTAATAATGCACATGGTTCTTTGTGTGTTTTTTGTGGTTATTTTGCAGACATGGCCAACCGACCAAGACGCAACCAACCCGGGAGTCGCCCCGACTTTCCGTGGTACAGTTTTCCATGAAATGTTGGGCCCGAGATTTACACTAGATGGAATGCAAAGCTTGATTGGCTAAAGCAACGAAAAGTTCATGTGCCTGCAGTGGTAGATTGGCAGTGGAGTACAGAAACCGGATTGATGGAAGCAATTGAACCTTATCTTGATAAAACGTTTAATGGCATTCATGGGCAATTTCTTTGTCTAGGGTGGAGACGGATATTCCACATTCAAGAGATCGTGTACAAGGAACTAGTAATCGAGTTTCTAGCAACAATTTCTTTTGCACGGAATGATGGCATTTATGCTGACAACAACCTCACTTTTTTCCTCGGTGGCGAGAGGCGCACTCTTAGCCTTGCAGATTTTGCACTAGGGACGCAAATTTACCTTCCATCTGAAGTTCATTCTGAGCCTTATCAACAATACATTGCAGGTTGTGTGAGAAATACATAGGGGTTTAAAGCAGAAACGCATTGGAATGCAATTGCAAATGGAGTTTATGATAAGGGAACTGCGCAAGAGAGTGACATCCGCTCGCCTGTCCATCGATTGCTGCACCGCCTAATCACCAACCCTATTAATAAACGACAAGAAGGGGATAAGTGCCCAACTATAAACGTATTTTTCTTATGCCCATGGATCCCTATAACATTGCCCATGGATCCCTATAACAGTGCTATGAGAAGCTTTGATGATAACTTGGCACGGGGTGTCAACTACACCAACATGGGCCTAGACCACCTTATGCAGCAAATGCATGTGACCCGGCCTGCTCATTTTCCTCCTATTTATCCATATATACCAAGTTGGGAGGAAATGTGGAGAGAGCAACACGGTGGAGCAAGCGGTAATGGAGGAGGAGGTGATGATGGAGATGGCGAAGAATGGGCGTTCTCTCCTTTTATTTTAGTGGATTTAAGACTTTGTTTGTTTTATGTCTTTTATTTTTGTGTGTTTAGTTTGTGTGGTTTGGTTGTTGGATACTTATTTCTCTTTGTTTTGGTTGTTTGACGAATGTTTCCTTCTTTTATTACTTGTCCTTGTTTTAGTTTCAGGTTATTATTCTAGAGTTCAAGTAAAGGTATTAGTGGCAAAAAGAAGGTTCTTTATAGAGCACGTTTAAGAGACGACGAGAGAGGCAAGATTTGAGCAATTTTTCGGGTGTTTATTTGAGTCATTGAGTGAGGAGTCACGTCCAACAACTTCATATGTTACCTGGTGCCACTTATATTTCAAGAATCAGTACATTCGGGCACATAATTTTGTACTTTCAAGACCAACACGATGTGGTAATTCCCACCACGCCGTGTTGTCGCAGTCAGAAAACCTCGAAATTAATCTGCTTAATTCACCACGTCGTGGTGATATCCACCATGGGGTGGTGCCTCTCGAGTCTGTTTTACAAGTCTGATCCTGTACTTTCAGAAGTCTAGGTGTTCGAGAGTGGCGTTTCTAACTGTATATTCAATTTCATGGTCTGGATGAGATGTTCCCACACCTTGGAATTTTATTTTCACGCAATGCTAACGAATTGTCCCGGCTGCCACGACATGGTTGACACTTTCCTTTGTAGTGGGGGAATTTCTCATCACTTACGAGGATGTCATTCTACTTTCCAATTCCGTTTCAACATTTTCGAGCAACCTGGTTTACCCACACGTTTCCACATGATTCAAGATTCATCTTCTACCCAGGGGAGTTTGTTCCTTTTTCTCCTTTCTTATTAACTATATGTTTTACATAACATGAAATGAGGACATTGCATGAAATAAGTGTGGGGTAGGGGGTATATTATATCACATGAGAAAAAGCATTTGATTTTTAAATTTTTGCATTGCTAGTTTCAGAATTTGCATTCATATAGACTTGAAATAATAAGTTTAACTTAGGAAACTTAGCCAATTAAAATCTTTGCTAGCATAGTATTGGATGATCCGATGAGAACCCAAATGTTTACCCAAGCAAACACATGTTACAATGTATTTGTGGCTTCCCATTTCCTAGTGAAAAGTCATGAGGTATGAAAGGTAATCTGGTAGCTTATATGGCATAATATGTTCTGCAGCCTAAACATGAAATCTATCCAGGAGAGCTTAGGTAGTCATTGCACTTAGACTAATACCTTAACCAATAAAGGTTGAAGCTAAGCTCCTTGCTTAAGCATGTAGGGTTTGAGTGAAGAAAAAAAAGTGTGATATACATGTAAAAAAAGAGAGAGAAATTACCAAAAAGTGAAAGAATTTTGGAGCTATCAAAGTGTGAAGATCAAAAGATCAAAATTCTGAAGAAACCCAAAAAGTTAAAGATACCAAAAATCAAACAGAAAAGGTGGTGAATTCAAAGAAATCAAATATACAAAGAAAATGAAGAATTCAAGAGCTCCATTGTGGTATCAAAGTTGTCATTTCTAGAATTTATGTATGCTTGGTTGTTTAGCCAAAAATATCTTGAGGTTAAGAAAGATTTTTGAGGATTGATTCGGAGGGTTGCAAAAATGAGTGTTATATAAGCTAAGGGCTGAAGGTTCATAAGGATTGTGAGTATTTAGGAGTGGGAAGTTCTTAGGAGTTATAGACACAAATACATGCATTGAGGTCTTAGGATAATGGCTAGATTTGAAATGGATTGTTTTGTACTTTGTTGGTAAAATAAGAAATCAATTTGCTTGAGGGCAAGCAATGAATAAGTGTGGGGTATTTTGATATGTGTATATTTATATACATAATTATACATCATAATTTAATATTTTAATTACTTTTATGCCCTTATTAGAACAAAAGATACTTAATTTGCTATGAGTTATGTTGTAGGGACAAAAGTCATGCTTGGAGCAAAAAGGAAGCTGGATGCTGGTAGCCGGATGCTGGAAGTTGGAAGTTTGGATCAAAGCTCTTAAATGATAAAAATATACACAACACGGCGTGATGGTCCTACCACGGCGTGGTGACTTGAAGATTCCCGATCAATTTCAAAGACTTGTAGAACACAGGATAAACACGAAGACCACGACGTGGTGGACCTACCACGTCGTGGTGATCTGGTTTTGGGAAAAATATATAAAGACCTCATTCTCCTCCGAATTGGGACTTTTGGCTCTGGAAAGAATCATCACTTTTGAAGGAGAAGCCCCTGTTCTAAGGCCTGGAAGCAAGGAATTCAATCATACCATTGGAAGTAGGAGAATTAAGGCAACCAATCTCTACACTTTGATTTTTAATTAGTTTTTACCATGCCAAACTCTTTGAATTTCGATTTTGTGTTCTTGTTTGCTGAAATCATGAGCTAAATTATCATGACTTTCGTTTAGTGTAGGATGGATTGATTATTTGTGGTTGAATTTATGGATTGGATTTAATTTGTTTTGGTTATTTGTTGATTTAGCTTATTAAAGAACCTCAAGTACTTTTGATAACTATTCTCTCTACTTATTGTTGAATTTAATTAAGTTAGTTTGACTATCTTACTTAGTTGAATTTGAATCTTATGATCTTGTGAATTGCAAAATTGTAGGACTAGACTTTTGAGTAAAGCCTAGGGTTAAGTAGAAAAGTGGGTAAAGAGGTGTAGGAGCTAATATATGACGACAAATCATATATTGAATCAAATCAATAAACTAAATTGATCAATCAATTATAAGTCTAATCAATTCGAACCGAACACTAGTAAACTCGTAAGTTTGTCCGCTTGATCACCGAATAAATAAGCTAGTTTGCTAAAGGATTAAATTAGTGAATATTAATTTGGTCATCTTAGGAATCGGTAACTAAAGGAATAAAATCCATTGCACTTCCATAAATCAACCATAATAACAAGTAAATCTGAAGCTAAACAAAAGTCTCTTACTCACCTTGGTTAATTTAATTTTTGTTCTCTTGCCATAGTTTAGTGTTAGCTTAATTAATTGATAATAATTAGGTTGGTAATTTATGTTTCTAGTCTTGCAAAACTAAAAAAAACAAAACCTTTTCTAATTTCATTAGTAATTAGTTAGTAGTAGAATAAAGTAAATTAAAACATCGTTCCTTGAGTTCGACACTTGTTCTTTCCATAGCTATACTATTATACGATTAAATACACTGCCTAGTGTGTTTAATAGTCTAGTGAAAGAAACATTAGTTTTATAAATTCAAAACTTGGACAAATATATATACACATTAAATACGCATCAAAGAGCTATGCCGACAAGCGGCATTCAGACTTGGAGTTTCAGGTGGGCGACATGGTCCTCCTGAAGGTGTCACCTTGGAAAGGTGCCATCTGGTTCCAGAAGTGGGGCAAGTTGGCCCCCAGGTATATCGGCCCTTTCAGGGTTATAGCCCGGGTGGGCTAGGTAGTGTATCGGTTGGATCTGCCAGCAGAGCTCAGTCAAATCCACAACACTTTTCAAGTTTCTCAGTTGCGGAAGTGCTTAGTGGATGACTCAACGATTGTGCCATTAGAGGATATCCAGGTTGATGATAGCCTGAATTACATCGAGAGACCGGTAGCTATTCTCGATAAGAAGACGAAGAAGCTAAGGAACAAGAGGGTTGAGCTGGTAAAGGTGCAATGGCAGCACCGTAAGGGTTCAGAGTGGACTTGGGAGCCCGGGGAGGAGATGAGGGAGCACTACTCGGAGTTGTTTCCAAACGCAACAGACTTCGAGGACGAAGTCTAAGTCAAGTGGGGGAGAATTGTAACGCCTGATACCTGGTACGCATTGATTTATAATTTATTCATTTTAGTAGAGCTACTCGATGGGTTGGGAGCCCCAGACTTGTCTAGTAGAAACGAGTTTTGGACGCGGGTTTTAAGCCATCTACTCGACGATTTGAGACCTTCAACTCGGCGAGTAGGGCTGCCAGCATGAAACCCTAATTTCGGGGTTTTTCACCCTATTTAAGCAACTTAATCCCCACCTTATGGCCTCATTTCCAGCCTCCAAGTCCCAAACCCTAATCCACGAAACCCTAGAGCATTGTGAGAGTGTGTGAGCCAGTTTTGAGTGATCTTGTGTGATTTGAAGCTTGTAGTAGAAGAAGAAGCTAAAGGACTCCAAGAGAAGATTGTAGATCCAAAAGCAACATCTCATCCCCTTCACTTTCTGGTAATCAAGTCTCTAACTTGCCTATCAGTTCATTAGATCTCCTTATTTCCACTTTTTGAGGGTTTTGGTTCAAGAAACTTGACCCTTGGGATTTGGACGTCCCAAACAAGGATCCTTTCAGATCTTGGATCATTAAGGTTTATTAAGGCATAAAGGTGCAAACTTTATGCCATTGAAGCCCCCATGCAAGCTCTAAGGTGTTGTTATGGCCTTTTGAGCCACAAAAGGCCATGCACGGAAGGAAAGTCTGAGGCTTTATGTGTTCTTTTGGTGTCTAGGACCTAGATCTGGGTTTTCATGTTTTGGTTTGGAGTGATAAGGCTTTTGGACAAAGATCTATGTCCTAAAGAAATAGGGTTTGAGCTAAACCCGTTAAGAAGGATTAATAACGGGTAAAGTTGGAAACTTTACCCTTAAAAAGGCATTTTCATTATGTAGATAAACTATGGAGTTTGGATCTGAAGAGTAGGGGCTTAATCCTTTAAGGTGACCCAAACAGACTGAGGAACTCGATGAGTCCAAAGAGGGACTTGACGAGTTGATGACGTTCTGTCCCGATTTGGTACAAGGTAAAACTCGACGAGTCTGCGAAGGGACTTGACGAGTAGGATCGCGATTTCAGGATTTATGGATATATAGAACTCGACGAGTCAGGGGGATGACTAGATGAGTTGAGTCAACTCAAATTGTTGACTTTGACTTTAACTGAGCGTTAACTTTGACTGGGACTTTGACTTGACCAAGGTTGACCCGTGAAGGGGTCTTGACATAAGTAATGGTATCTAAGGGGTTGTTTTGTATAGGATTGAGTAGATCCGGTTGCAAGAGCCGAGACGTTCAGCTACTTCACTCGACATTTGAGGTGAGTTTTCCTCCAGTAGGAACGGGTCTAAGGCACCAAGGCCATGTTCCGGATTAAGATCCGATGCAGGGCGGGGCCCGATGTAGGTTTATATGTTTTCCAGATTTCGATTCGATGTCGGGACGGTACCCGAAGGATGTTAGTATGCTTGATGTCTTTGTGATTCTTGCATGTGAATGTATTTTGTATGTTTCCGGACAACGGTCTGATGCCAGGGCGGTTCCCGAGGAATATTTATATGTTTTTCGAATTTCGGTCTGATGTCGGGCGGGGCCCGATGAATGTTTATATGTCGATAATTAAGTGATTATGCTTATGTTATATGTGTTAGTAGTTTATGCCCATATGTATGTCGAGTTGTGCTCGATGCCGGGCGGGGCCTGATGCCATATGCGGTCTGATGTCGGGCAAGGCCTGATGTCGAACAAGCCGATGCCTAGCAGTGCCCGACGTAGTGGGGCGAGGCCCAATGTATGATATATGTGATTATGTGTATGGTATGTGGTAGTTTGGGGAGACTCACTAAGCTTCTTGCTTATAGTTTTCAGTTTTGGTTTCAGGTACTTCCGCTAGTAAGGGGAAGAGCTCGGGATGACTGCATTGCACACACCACAGTTTTTAGCCTGCGAGGACTCACTCTGATGTTTTGGCATGTGATTTGATACATTGACTGATATGATGATATTTTTGAGATACACGATTCATGACTTTTATATGATGGATGATATTTATGGTTTTTATTAATGAATTAAAAATGAAAATTTTGGACTGTATTTTTGGGATGTTTCAAGTACGTAGGGCATACCATAGGGTAAGCTTAGCGTACTAGCTGAGAAACTAGTACGCGGGTCATACCACATGTATACGCGTAGCATACTAGTGGAAGCTGGTCGCGGGTCCGAAGCCTCGTACGCTGGGCGTACGAAGGTTACGCATGGCGTACGAGGAGAATAAGAAAACCCTATTTTGGGGTGTTGCACCCTATATAAAGTCCTTAAGTCCCTAGGACTGGCCTCCTTACCAGCCTCCATTTCCCTAAAACCCTAACTCGAACCCTAATAGCCTCTTTAAGTGTTCTTTATCCTTGGTCTTGATTTTGGTGGTTGATGTTCCTTGAAGTGAAAGAAGAAGAAGTTGGTGGACTCATTATTTGGAAGGAAGCTTAGAGATCCAGATTTAGCTCCGTCTCTTGGTGACTTTTGAGTTATAAAGTCCCAACCTTGATCCTTGTAGGATTAGATCTCTTCATGTCATGATTTTTATGCTTTTGGTCCATTTTGGGTTAGTTTGATGAGTTAAGTCGTTTGTGGGGTTTATCCTTTTAGATCTGTACATATTATGAGATTCTTAAGCTTAAAGGTGCAAACTTTATGGTATTTATGGTCTCATGCATGCTTTAAGTCATCTATTAAGTCCTTTTGAGCTTTAAGAGCTTCATTAATCCATGCATGCATGTAAAGTTAGAAACTTTACGTGATAAATCAACCCAAGGAAGTCAGATCTAAGTTTTGGAGTGATGTCTTAATCAGTTAAGAGTTAATGAAAGTTGGTTGAATGAGGGAGTATGTTGGGCGTACAAGCAGGTACGCTTAGCCTACAAGCCCTAAGGCGAGTACGCTGCGCGTACTCAGCTGGTTGGGCCTCAGAATCTTGGGTTTTTGGTTTGGGCCATATTTTGGGCTTAGATTATTAAGGCCTTGTTAGGTCATCAGGTTTTGGGGTGATGCTTATACTAGGTTCGCTTGGTGAAGGACCACAAATGGATTTGAGCCCAATTTGGAAAATTGGGCCATGATTGGGCCTTGGATGATTATTTTGGTAATTGGGCCTTTTGGATTATAGGTTTGGGCCTTAGTCTTGGACCAAACTAGGTAAGGGGTAAAATGGTCTTTTTACCCTAATTTTGGACTGAAGGTTATGGATTGGAATCCAATTATTAGTTGGATGTTATTTGGTATTGATAGCTCGGGGATTTGTCGGACCAGCAGCCAGAGATTTATTCGTGTGATTCAGCAATTCGAGGTGAGTTTCCTCACTGTGTTTAGTGGGTCGAAGGCACCAATGTGGGCCCATGATCTTTTATGCTAGGGTACTAGATGTCTGTGTGACTCTTGTATGCGTATATGCTTGTATGCTTACGGGGCGGGGCCCGATGGTTATTTTATATGCTATGATCAGTTATGCTTATATGATTTGTATGTGGGTGGGGTTCATTATGCGAGTTTGGGTGGGGGCCCGTTATACTCCTTTGGGCGGGGTCCGCTATGCGAGTTTGGGCGGCGCTCGTTATACTCTTTAAGCGGGGCCCATTATACGAGTGTGGGCGGGGCCCGTTACACTATTTGGGCATGGCCCACTATGTGTTATTATGTATGATACGTGGTATTTTGGGAAACTCACTAAGCTTTGTGCTTACGGTTTTTATTTTATGTTTTAGGTACTTCTAGTTCCAAAGGGAAGGGCTCAGGATGATTGTAGAGCACACACCACCTCGTTCCGTATTTTCTTGATTTACTCTGATGTGATATGATGATTGATACATTTGTTTTATCTGGATTTGTATGATGATGTTTTTGGGATAATGGTTTTATTAATTTAAAAATGAAATTTTTGGGTCTTATTTTTGGGACTTGACAAGTTGGTATCAGAGCCTTGGTTTGAGGGATTCAGACATACTATCGGGTGTGTCTGAACTCAAACTGAGGATTTGGAAAAAAATTTCAAAAAAGAAATGTATTTTTAAGAAAAGAGTTTTCTAAGACAAGAAAGGGTGTGGTGCATGCAATCAGCCGAGTTCAAGTAAGTTTTCCCAAAATACTCATACATGTTATCTGATATGATTTGATCTGTGAATCTGTGAATCGCATGCTAGTTAGGTGATAACTTATTTTATTTCCTTATTTTTATTAGTTTATTTTAGATTTTTAGCTCTTTTTTATTAGTATTGCATTGTATATTCTTTATTTTTCTTTATCATGGATCATACCGGGGACTTTGTATGTTGCATGAGATATTTTGTAGGGTTTTGGAGCTTGTTGCGGTTATGGATTAGCTTGGAAATGGGCTTTGTGGGCTTCTGAGGCATTATTGGGATTTGTGGATCCATTAAAGGATATTTGGGCTTTAAAAAGGCTAAGGACTTGGATGAAGTGGGCTTGTGAAGATGGGTCATGGACTTTTATTTTGGGCTTGGAGCATCCATATTTGAAGCTAGAAGATGATTGGTTAGTTTGAATCATGTGGGATATGGAGGGGACCAAGAGAATCTTTGGTAATGGGATGGTTAGTTGAGGAAAAATGAGCCAATAGCATTCCAGCAGCACTTGCGCGGGTGGAATTTCCGTCGCGCGGGTACCCGCGCAACTGCCCAGTTTTGGCCATTTTGGTCATTTGGCTTGCCATTACCTTGGGGGATTGGATCTATCAGCTATCACTTCGATTTTACACCATTGGAGACCAGAAGACGACGATTTTGGAGCTAGAGACTCATTTCTTTTCATCTTTCCAAGTTATTGGTAGTTTCTTTATGCAATTAGACTTTTGTGATTGTTATTCTATTGCCATGAGTGGCTAAACTCTCTATTTTGGTAGACCTTGGCTAAAACCTCTGAATGTTTGTGGGTTTTGGAAGGAGTTATGCTTATTTATCATTTATCTTATGTTTATGATTCTAGTTCATATTTCCTATGCTTGTTTAATACTTTGATCATGAGCTTGGTACTTTAATAAGCAATTGTTGGTTTATTTCTTTGGTTTAGCATTGAATCATTGAATTTACTTAGAACAAGGACTTTATGATGGTAGAAATCATCTCTAGCTTATGAATCATAACTCCTTTAGGGATGTGTAAGCATTGGCATCCTCTAGGAATTGGGGATTCCTTCATTCTTAAGACTAATCAACTTCTTGGGTTCAATTGCTTCAATTGGATCTTTGATTTTGATTAAGAAGGTGTGTTGTGGGCTTCCCCAACCTCTATACAACTTATGAGGAATCTTGGCATATCATGCTTCATGATTGCTATAACCAATTTGGGATGAATGATAAGCTTCATGTTAAATCCTAATGATAAAAACACAAATGTTCATTGTGTTGAATTGCCTTGGTTTACCAATTCTCTCCAATATTTGAGCATCTCATCACCTTGCTTAATTGCAAGTTTTCTAGTTATTCAAGTCTTTTAGTTTTCAACCAATCACAACACCTCCCCCCCCCTTTTAGTTTAATTGTAGTTAGTTAGTTTATTTACACTAGTTCTATTGGATTGCATTGGTGATTGAATACAACCATTTCCCCGAGGATCGATACCCCTTTTTACCATTATATTACGTTTTATTTGCAAACAAAGGGTGTAATTTGCTTGGTGGACTTGACATCCCGCCAAGTTTTTACCAGGTTTAAGGATCTGCTCAGTTTTGCATGATAGAATTCTAGGAGAGATGCCTTTGTATGCATATTGTATGAGCTTGTAGACTTGCATGCTAGTACTGATTAGTCAGTGATAGGATGGCCTGATTAGGTTATGCTTGGTTCTGGTTACTTGATGCCCGAATGTTGCTTGCTTTGTGTTTTCTAGGAAGTTCTAACTAGTTTTAGCTAACAAGTAAGCGAATATGCTAAGTTACTTATTATGGGAACTAAATAATTTTAGAAGGTCGCTATTGCGCATCTTTCGTCTAGGTCCAACCGTTGTAGTGTGAGACCTCTCATTCGAAGGAAGAAGAAGGTGGTGGTGAAGCTTGGAAGCTAGAAGCAAGCTTGGATCTGGAAATTTTGCATCATTCCCCATCATTAGAAGGTATAAAGTTCATGCCTTGATGGCTAGTTTGTTAGATCCTGTTTATGTGTTAATTTTAAGTCCTTTTGGTCCCAAATTGATGAGTTTTGAGCATGACATGTTCTTGACCTATTAGGTCGTCCTTTCAGACCTTAGGAGGGGTCTTAAGCCATAAAAATGTAGTATTAAGGGTTAGTTTTGCTACATGCTTGGTATGGAATGTCTTAAGGCATTAAGATGTTGAGTTTTTATGGATTAAGCACTTATCGGACATGCAAAGTCATAAAGTTGTAAACTTTATGACTCTTAGTGGTATTTTGACCGTCGATCTGATGATTGGACATAAGAACTTAATGTAATAAGCTCTTAAAGAGATTTTGGGAAAGTTGGGTGTACACCCTGCGTAATTTGAGTACGCAGCGCGTACGTGGTCAAGTCCCTTGATGGTGGTCAATGTTGGAGTACGTCTCGCGTACATATGGAGTAAGCCCCACGTACGTGCATTGTATCGACTCGGGTGAGTTGACTCGGCTGGGTTGACTCTGTTGGGTTGACTCGGATGGGTTGACTCAGTTGACTTATGGAATTTGATCAGTTTGGACTTTGACCAAGTTTGACCCAGGGGTATTTCGGGTGTTTTGGTTGGTGTTTGAGAATTGGTCTTTTGGATGGTGATTTAGAATTGATATATTGGTTGGATAGGTGTCGGTTAAAGATGAGATTCGGAGTCGGGACCTCATCATCTACAGATCAGATCGAGATATGAGTTTTCCTAACTGTACTTATGGGTCGAAGGCACCAAGGTTGGCCCATTGGATTGATATCCTGCTGTACACTGATATGATGAGTATGGAATAGATCTGCATGATTATATGCTAATTACCGATATACTAGTCTGGTAAATTTGTAGGACTGCCTGTGATTCTGTATGCATGATTATATATGTATATATTTGTTATCTGTTATATGTCAACATACTGTGTGGGGTTGAGGTTGTACTGCTTTGTGTTGTAGCCAACAAACCCTGGAGCATTCCAGATATGAGTTGAGGGTCGGGTAGGTCATGCCAGACTCATACTGCGGGCTCGATAGCATTCCAGATATGAGCTGAGGACTGGTTGGTAAGCCAGACTCGTACCGAGGGCTAAACATTGGTATTCCAGTCCGATGAATGATTGGGTCAGGGAGCAAGCCAGACATAAGCAGTGGGCCCCGAGGGCAAGCCAGACTTATGTTGTGGGCTCAAGAGCAAGCCAAATATGAGGTGTGGTCCCGATATGCAAGTCAGACTCATACTGTGGGTTCAGGGGTAATCCAGTCTTTTAGTTGTGGACCTAGTACATGATGTTATTGGTATATGTTATCTGTTTGTGCGTTGATATTTGGGGGAACTCACTAAGATTCGTGCTTACAGTTTTGGTTTATGGTTTCAGGTACTTCAGATGACCATGGCAAGGCGAAGGCGTGACTGTACATATCCTTGGTTTTGCAACTGATTGGATCTTGCGAGACTCTGATTTTAAATAATTTTTGGAAACAATGGTTTTGTAAACACTTTTATTAGTAAATGGGTCGTTTTGAAAGGTTTAAATTTGTTGAAACTTTTGGGATAAGGCGGGCAGGTTAGCTACACCGGATCCCACATAGCTTGGGAAGGAAAACTAAACATTCCTTCAAAGGGTGTGGATACCTTCTCTGTCATAACACATTTTAAAGTTGTGAGGGCAGCAGGTCCCATAAGAACTTTGCAGTTAAGTGTGCCCGGACGAGAGCAATTCATGGATGGGTGACCCTCTGGGAAGTTTTCGTGCGGGGAGCCCAAAGCGGACAATATTGTGATACGTGCCAGAGGGGGATGTTACAAATGATATCAGAGCTAGGGCATTGGTCGATGTATTCGACAGGGACGTCGAAACCTATAATGGGGGGGGGGGGGGGAAGGGGTGAAGGTGGGTAGGTTAGCTGCACCTGATCTCACATCGGTTGGGAAGGAGAACTAAGCATTCCTTAAAAGGGTGTGGATACATTCTCTGTCATAACGCATTTTAAATCTGTGAGGGTAGCATATCCTATAAGAACTCTGCAGTTAAGAGTGCCCGGGCGAGAGCAATTCAGGGATGGGTGACCCATTGGGAAGTTTTTGCGTCGGGAGCCCAAAGCAGACAATATTGTGATACGTGTCAGAGGGGATGTTACACAAATTTTTACTGATGTCTACATCATCTTAAAGTTTAACAATATTAAAAGCGAATTAGCTACAGAGAATCAAAAATCCTAGAACTCACCACTAAAATTATTATATCTCAATTTTGACAATATTGTTTTATATATTTTAATTCATGTAAAAAATCATAATAAATGTTTTAAGTGTTAGAAAAATCCAAGTTATTTATAATTATATTCATTTTATAGAGAAAAATATATTTACCTTAAATAATAAATGTTTCAATAATTGATTTACACATTTAATACAATAAATATTTTACATATATAATATATGTATTAGTTCGTGGAATTGATTAATTTTTTATTAACAAAAAAAATAAAATACCACATAATTACATGTGGAATTTTAGTAATTCAAAAATCGTATATAATGACATGTGACAAAAATCTTAAAGAAGTGTCATGTGTCAAAATGATTTTCATTTATTAGAATAGGCTATTGTCATTTTTTTTGTTTTTACATTAATAAACGGTGTAAGGTGGTATGAAATGACCATTTACATTATGTCCATCACCTTCTCGATATAATGAGAATGAGGTTCTCTATGGGAAATCTTGAAAAATGTGGTTGTGACTTGTGAATGTGCATGCCTTTATGTGCCCGTTTTTTTTGTCCCACCTGAATATACATTATGCAGTAAAATAATTTTTTTTTGTTTTCTATTTTTGTCTTAGTGTGTGTACATTTTGGGCAAATTATGTTTGATTATATGTATTGTATTTTCGTTTTTTGTAGTGTGCATTAGGCACGTAAATGTGTGTATTGTATTTTCGTTTTTTTGTAGTGTGCATTAGGTATGTAAATGTGTGGATTGTATTTTCATTTTTGTACGGTGCACTAGGTATGAATGTGTGTATGTGTAACTATATTATACTTCATGAACTCAAATATATTTATTTGTTGTTTTGTATGTGCATAGATACAGTGTATATATGTAAGTAACATGTACAAGATAACCAACATTCATTTATAACGCAATGACTAATGTTATATTCAAAAAATCTTTGAAAATTTGTGATTCAGAACAATTATTTATAAATAGTTTTTTTATTAGTATAGAATGAATTATTTACTTATTTATCATTTCGTTTTTATTTATTTTAAAATTTTACTTTAAAAAATGTTTAAGATTTTACACCGTGATATTTAATCTTTTTTTAATCAATATAATATATTGATATGATATCCTAGTGACATAACATATAATAATGTAAAGGTAAAGTATGTGAAAGAAAAATATAAAATATAGACTAATTACAGAAAATAACTTTATTTCCTTTTATAACTTTTCTCAATTTTACTTTTAAATATTATGACTGTAAATTAAGATTTTAATCTTACTAAAATGTTTTTAAACTAATATTTTTCTTGGTAGATGTTAACATTGTCCCCAATATAGGTACATCATCAATTCATGGCCCTAATAATATAGTTTTAATAATCATACTTTAATATTTTGATTATTTATTAAATTTTCGATAAGTTACAGAATACTTTTGTTGATCAATACAACCCGATTCGTTAACAACCCATTCCATCCATATTACAACCTCTAGCATATTTATCTTAAAAATAGTTTGCTTATATTTGGCCCTAGTACGATTTGATCCCTTGGGTTTCTTATTAGAGTAAATTACACGAATGGTCCCTATGGTTTGCGGTAATTTACGTGTTTGATCTCTAACTTATTTTTTTAACTCAGAAGGTCCCTACTGTTTGTTTTTGTTACACGTTTGGTCCCTACTATTTATTTTTGTTACTCGTTTGGTCCCTGTCTTACCTAAAAAGACTATTCTTTAAATAGAAAAATGATAGGGTAGGTAAAGTAAGATGATGAGAGTGGGGTTGGGGGTGTGTTTATTTAAATAAGTTAAAAAATCAAGGGAAAAATAGTCTTTTTAGGTAAGACAGGGACCAAACGCGTAACAAAAACAAACAGTAGGTACCTTCCGAGTTAAAAAAAATAAATTAGGGACCAAACGCGTAAATTACCCCAAACCATAGGGACCATTCATGTAATTTACTCTTCTTATTAATTGTTGTATATTTAAAATTGAATATTAAATAAGCTATTTTTATAAGGTATCTTTATTAATGGTCGTATTTATAAATTTTGATATCAAATAAATCATTGTTTATAACACTCATATGAATATATTTACTAAAAAAATCAACGACTGCCATTAAAAGGTTCAATAAGGATTTTAAATACTGTAAATCGCCTGCGAAAACAATCTTTTTATCATCTGGCAAAGGCATCTACTTACTACGTCTCGTAGCCTATTTTTCATGGAATCAATGGTTGTCGTTATATAAAAATATGATAAAAGCTATTGTAAATAAATGCAAATTAACTTTCAAAATTAAAATATAAAAACACACGATAGAGTAGAGTATAGACCAGAACAATGTTAAGATGGATATGTAGATAGAGTGGTAACTATTAGAAAAAATAAATCAAATTATGTTGGGCCATATCGTGTCGTCCTATAAACCTTTTTATTTTCATCTCTAAATTTCATATGTAATTCATATTTATATATGATCATAAAAATAAGTATTATTTTTTATTAACAAAACAATTTATGATTCAGTTACTAATTCACTCTATGGACAACTTCTAATCATGTGGCTTATTTGTTCTATAAATAAAAATTATTATATATATATATATATATATATATATATATATATATATATATATATATATATATATATATATATATATCGAATTAAATTTGTTTTCATTTTCATGGAAATAAGTTAAAACTAACGTCGGTTGAAAACGACATGAATCATGAAGCCCCCCAATGTCTCTACATTATGAGGTTGGGTTATTTGGTCCCTAATCGATAGAAGTCTTAGCCCCTAGTGAACCCTAAATGGAAGCTATATTGACAAGGATGTGATAGTGGGTCGTCTAATTCAATTGATTTGTTAAATGAAGTATTTTATTCTTGTAATAATGTTGCTTTTTAATCAAAGTTAATATATTAATTATTTAGAAAATATTAGAAAAAAGTATTTGGGGTTTTAACTAGAGATGCACAAAATGTTAATCCGATCCGGTTCGGATGACGTCATCCACGATCCGGTCTGATGATGATCCGATCCAATTTGAATATGGTTTTGATCAAATTTTCCCTAATAGTTTCGGGCCAGTTTAGTCTAGTTTTGGGTTCGATTTAGGCCAAATCCGCTTTTACGATCTAGGGTCGAATCTGTTTCTAAATCTGAAAGGCCAAACCGGTTTCGATCCGGTATAACGAATTATCCGATTCCGTTTAGTCAGGATCAGGTTGACCGTATCGGATTTGATCGATATCCGGGATCCAATTTTCGTGTTCATCTCTAGATCTAACCATACATACTTACATGGTAATAGTAATTGTCCTTCACGTGATAAGATGTTTAACACAATATTACTGAATGTGCTATGATATTTGTATATAACACATTGATTCCCAAATTCAAACTATGTTTCAAACATTTGATCGAAGTGTTTATGTTTTTACTTGTAATATTTGTGCTTGATTATGGTCCATCTATTGTTACTTAACTTTTAGTATAAATATACGTGGAATAAATTAAGAATTATTTGGCTAAACTTCATAAAAAAACATTATAGTTTGAAAAAAAAAATCGGTTTAACCATTCAATTCTTTTTTTACCCACCGAGACTTTTATATTTTTTTCAAACAAATCACTGTAACCAGATAAGGGTTTATAGTTCGGGATTTTTTTTTTTGGTGTTACCACCGATAAATTATTTTTCTGATTTAAAAACTAACACTTTGAAAAAGAAAATTGTAACCAGATATAAAAGGTTTTTCGGATTATATTGATGTTTTTTTAATGTCTTTTAGAGGAATAGTTAATTATTAATGAAACTTTAAATATGCATATAAAAACATATAGAGCATGATCATATAGAAAAATATCGTAACATTTTGGACGAACAAATTCAGTTAGACAACGGTTAAATAAAATATCAAACCATCTTATTGGAATCTGATTGGTATATTTAATAGAGATACTTGATTGTGTATTAATGATGGTATTTAAAAGAACATGTTTGATAAAAATTGGATATACTTTAATCGTTAAAGTTAAATACACCATATACGGTCCAACTATCACCATATCAACTGAAAAAATGTTTTATTGGTTATTTCATAAGAATTGGGTATAGTATAAGGTTTGTAAAGGGTCACAGTGTTCGTTTAATGGATAAATGTGGGATCAATCAAGTTTACATTTATTTTATTGCATGGACTGTTGTGAATATTAAGAACAAGGTTAATTGAAATTAATGGTCTCTATAACTAGTTGATGAGTATCTTGGCCTACAAGGTGAAATTGGATTATATATCATTTCTAATCAACATAAGGTATGATATTGGTTTAATTGTTTGTTTCAAGTTTTGTCCGTTAGTTACTAATTTAATTATTTTGTACATGTTAGGGATTTTTTTTTGAAGCCATGAAGGAAATCTTACCATAAGTGGAGCAAGTCAATATGCAAGACACATATGCTAACTTTTTAGGAAGACTTGTAATGGGGTAAAATTCAAGAGCATGTTTTCGGTAGCAGCAACTTCTACTATGTAAGGTGATTTTCTACAAAAGATGGACCAAATACAAATATATATATATATATATATATATATATATATATATATATATATATATATATATATATATATATAGAGAGAGAGAGAGAGAGAGAGAGAGAGAGCTAGGTTCAAATGTGGATTGACATCTATTGTGTGGACGTGTGGACAATGCTATTCTGTGAGAATGACAAAGAAAATATGTTTTTTGATAATATAAATACGTTCAATCTTACATAATTATTGTCATTATCACACATTCTCACTAATTAAATCGTCTATAAGGTTATTATATACTTTTTTGTATTATTCTCATTCTGTTAGAATATTGTCAGAATATTTACTGAGTCATATTCTGTAAGAATGAAAATGAATGAAAAACGTGCGTGAGAACAAAAATGAATAAAAATTAGTGAGCATGCATGAAAACGACGATATTTATGTGAGGTTGGGCGTATTCACATTACTAAACAACCTATTCGCTTATTAATTTTCATAGAATAGCACTGTCCACACGTCCACACAATAGTTGTTCATCCACATTATAATCTAGTCCTATATATATATATATATATATATATATATATATATATATATAATAAAAACAAGTATGAGTGTTTATGATCATCCTCAAGCTTGGGATACAAAAACATGGTGCAAGGCTTTCTTTAGAAGTGGGTTAGCATGTGATGCAACTCAAAATGGCATAGCAGAATGCTTCAATGCCATCGTAGTCCATGTAAGAAAGAAACGTTTGTTGACTATGCTTGAGGGAATAAAGACTATACATGATAGATAGGTTTTATCATGTTTGAAAAGGTTGGAAAGTGGGACTCTAATGTTTGTCAAACTATAGTTAAAAAGATGCACACTTTTGTAGAGGACTTGATGTTTGTACCTTTATGTGTCCTTTAAATTACACAAGTGTATTAATGTTAAACTAATGTTAATTAGTAAATTCCTTACACGAATTGGCAAGTTACCCTAGGGGTGGTAAGTCGGACAGTCCGTGTTTTTGTAACAGTGAAGGTGTTTCCGGTTGAGATAGGGCAACGATGAATGGTGATGCATGAGGTATGTGGTTATAGTTAAGCGCCGACATATAACCCATTTCTCTCTCTCTTTCATATTTTTGTAAATTATCAATTAAGGACAAAAATGTCAAATAATTTAATTTCAAGTGGATTGATAAAATAATCTAGTCAGCTCCATTCAATAACCTTGTTAGATGCATACCTCTTACTTATTCAAAACTTAACTTTTTTGAAATTGGATTATTGTAACATACACGTTCAGTTATCGTGTTATGTAATTTTAAAAGTAAATAATATATGAATTATTATATGATTATGAGTGTTGACTTCTAACAGATAGTTTTTACTAGAATTGAAGTAAAACTATGTTTAGAATCGTTCAGAAAGTGATGGGAAGTCTTATGAGATTCCGATCAAAAAGTTAACTATTGAAATTAACGAAAATATAAAGTTGAAAATAAGTAAAATTATATTATTGAAAGTTGTAAAGAATCTCGTTAGAAACGTTTAGGCGAAAACCTCATCGAAATCTGAGTTATAACGAAGAAGTTATGACTATTTGAAGTTTCGCGACAGAACCGACACGACGTCGTACGACGTAAAAAGTGAGTTTTTGATAAACTACTTTTTAGCGCTAGTGATATAAATGAAAGTCGTAGTATTTGTTAAACCGAGAATTTTCATAAAAAGAACGTCAAAATCTGACTTCGTATGAGGAAGTTATGATTCTTCTAAGTTTCGGTATAGCAGTAGACAGCTAAAAACTCGAAATAAAGATCGAATGATTTTTAGCCGACACAGCCTAAATGAGAATCGAAGGTCTCGTCAATAATAGTACAACGGTAAAAAGACAGACGAAAACGGACGTCAGATGAAGAAGTTATGAATTTTTAACGGATTTTTCCTGTCTCGGCCTGTTAAAAATATAACTTTAAAAATGAAGTCAAAATTAGCCGACGGAGTCTAAACGAAAGTTGTAGAGCATAATCTCACCTATGTATGGATATAAAGAACGTCAAAAACGGAGCTCGTATGCAAAAGATACGGATTTTTGAAGTTTGGAAATTCGGAGTAGACGCAGCGTACTCGTGTTCACAGTCCGAGATTGGCCACGTCGCCTATTCCTCGCAATCGACACGTATCATACGGATTCGACACGTCTGATGCCACGCATCAGGGTACGCCCAACGTTCTTGGTGTACGCCCAACGTACAAAGCCGCATAGCATACGCCCAACGTACGAGGGGTTTTCAGCCACTATAAATAGAAACGGAAGGCTTCCGAATTTGGTTTACAATTTCACTCTCTCTCACCCTTTTACTCTCTCAAACTCTCCTAACACCCTCCGGAGTCCCAGTATCATCCCCGACACCCGAAGCAAGTCCCGACGCTCCGGAATTCCCGAGAAAATCATATTTTCAAGTCGAAACTCTTCCCAAGTAAGGCCGGTTTTCAACTAAAATCCCCGGTTTCGTCACAGAAAGTCATATTTAGAGCCGAAGTTTTGTCCAAATTATCATTTATTCCTTCGGCTATTTCACGGTGAGTTCAATATATAGAAACAATTGTATGTTATGTGTTATATGTGCTATGTGCTTTTCTGTGTTATCATATTGTGTTATTATTTATGCTATTTTGATAGCAAAGCTGTACCTTTGGCCATGTGATCAGTGAAAGGACTTAGATTCACAGTGGTATTGGTATGTAGCCTTTGGCCGTGTAGATCATGTCTCGCAAGAGAATGACTTCTACCCCTATGGCATTGGCAGAAGGTTAGATAGGGCTGAAAGCCTAAAATCTACCAAAATGTTTAATCAGAAATTGTATGTCATCTGTGCCATTTGGGCCGAAGCGTTATTGATGTATATCAAGTAGTGAAATTGTTATGTATCATTGATTGTTATGGAAAGCCTGTCGCGTGATTCACATATGCCTTTGTTGTTCCTTGTTTCCCTTTGCTTCTGCCATATTGAAGTATATATATGGCATAACGTTATATTGTATCTATTATTGAACTCACTAAGCGTCACCACTTACCTTTCTCAGTGTTTAACAATTGCAGGTGATAAGCAACCAGTATAGTCATATACTGTTAGAAGATTTTGAATAGTTAAAAACTATTACTTTGTATTTAGTACTCATGTATGTATAAAACTTTAATATCCTTGGTAGTTATGTAATATATAACACTTTGTATTAGTCTAAATAGTCTGTTTGTATCCAGTCTTTTGTAATCACACTATCAATGTAAAATATTATTTATAAATATGCATGTAGCATGTTTTGGAGTAACAATATTGTGAAGTATGAAAGTTTGGGTCTTTCAGAAATACGAAAGTTTTGAAAGGGGGTCTTTCAATTATGAATGAATTAGAAAAACACGCTCAAATGCAAATAAAATATGAGTGATTTATCGATACTTAAATTTTTGGATTTCGATTGGATACTTCATCATATATATACAATTTTTATCATTAGTTTTACTTTCTAATATTTGATTATATTTTTAAGAAGTGTACATTTTTTAATTAGAAGTCCATTATGTGTGTAAAAGAGCAATACACACATACAAAACATGTAATAGATTGAGTATCTAGTGGTTAAATGTTCACATTAGTCGTTTCAATTGAAATATAACTATTTTCTTGTTTTGTAAATATATATATATATATATATATATATATATATATATATATATATATATATATATATATATAGAGAGAGAGAGAGAGAGAGAGAGGAATGATCATTTGAAAACTCAAAGTTTCCCGAGAACCCAATAACTAAAAGTGGAACATTTGATCAATTTTTTGGACGGATTAGATGATTAGTGGCATACTTTGTAAATATAAGTAAATTTAATGGTATATTAGGTTTTTAACAATAGATCACAGGGGTAAATATGGTATAAGAAAATTAAAAAAAAATCAAATTACTTATTAATTGAAATATCAATCAGTATCCTCTCTCTCTCTCTCTCTCAATGTATCGTGTTCTTCCCCTCCCCGTTGACCACCTCCCTCCGCCCTTTAACAACCACCGTACCTATGTCATCAATCGACGCCTTACACTGCCACCGTAGATCCAGAATCAAAATCCCTTTCGTTGATCCATTGTATCATAAACCTATCTCCACTGAAGATCCCTGCAGATTGATAGATTGAACAACGTGGTAGCGACATCCTTCTTCCCTCTCGGAGTTTCGTGCCCTAATTCCGGACCTCGCGATTTGTATCTTGTTATCTTCGATTACCAACAGACTAAACAATGTCGCGGTAGAATTCTGTATCATTGGATCGTTGGTCGGTGATAGTAAAAAAAGTGTGTGATCGCCATCATTTGTGCTAGCATCTCCAAGGTCAGTTGCGCTTCGTCTTCGTCGGATGGCACGTCGGCGACCGTTGGAAAGCCCAAGAAGAAGACGCAGGACCGTCTATCCGGTGTAATAGACGCTTTTAATGACCGGAAACTCCCTCCTGAACTATGTGGCCAATGCAACAGTATCAGGTATCATCTATTCTCTATTAATTCTCATGTAAATAATTCTGAATTCGTAAATTACCCTCTTCTTCTCAACATTTCAGATCCAATTACTCGAAATCCGATTAACGTTCAATCAGTAAATCATTCAATTAGAGAATCCTTGTTTGAAATTAGGGTTTCAATTTCAAATCGTTAATTTCCCTCTCTGATTATCAAGTCAGAAACAGGTATTATCAATGTTGTGGAGCAAAGGATTTGGCATTCAATGGAGGAAGGCCAGTTCGAGAACTTACCAGGGAAGGGCAAACCATTAAACCTGAATAGCAATCCTCACGCTAGTGAAAGCGGTTTCAAGTTCTTTTTCTAGTATCTTCTATGTTTGGGAACGTCCATATGCCGGATAAATTATGATTTGGTATAATTATCTGAGGAGATGTGGGTTATAATTAAAATTTTGACTGCGAATCTATTTGATTGATAGGGTTATTGGTCCATGTCTGCAAGAAATTAAGATTAGATATTATTATCCAAGAGTTGAAGATGACAATTCCAGGTTCTTTTTGTACGTACACTCTTATCTTCAATCATGGTAATATTTCAATAGCAAAGCTAAGCAGATACATCAGGTTATTGGTTGATTACAGTTGGGTGATGTTATGACATGATTGTCAGCTAAGGAGTTATGGGTATAAACTATCAGCAAGATTTATTGGCCTTTAATTCAGGTTCTTCTTCTGGTAGCATCTTTTGATAATAATACAGTTTTGATTGCAAAGCCTGGTGTGGCATAATTAATGTCATGGCTATGTTTTTAGGGGACAGAAATTAGGATCTGAGAATAACATCTTTATGATGATCAGTTCAGTTGTAAATGTGGGGTGGAGTAAGATTTAATTCATAGTTGGTTGCTGTTTTTCTGCCTACTTAATTTGGTTTTTGTATCACAATCAAGATCGGTTAATTAGATCATTTATTATGTTTGTAGTGTTATTTTGCTAGTTATTTGGAGGCTGTCATCTGGTCATCATGTTTTAGTTATTGGATGGTTATATCTCTCTCTTCATTTGTCTGGATTAATTCATTCCTTTTGTTGGTAAATGAAATGAAACACCCGATAAACCTGAATAACATAAATCACATATGAATTACATGTGATTCACATGTAAATCACATGTAATTCACATATGAATCACATGTGATTCACACGTAAATCACAATTGCACGTGATTCACATGTAAATCACATATGAATCACATGTGATTCACATGTAATCACAATTACACGTGATTCACATGTAAATCACATGTAATTCACATATGAATAACATGTAATTGACATGTAAATCACAAGTTAGTCACATATGATTCACATGTAAATCACATTTACACGTGATTCACATGTAAATCACATGTAATTCACATATGAATCACATGTGATTCACACGTAAATCGCATATGATTCACATGTAAATCACATGCAATTCACATGTAAATCATATGTGATTCACATGTAAATCACATGTGAATCGCATGTGATTCATATGTGAATCGCATGTGATTCATATGTTAATCACATGAAAATCACATATGTATTTTTGTGAGTGTTTTTGCATCAATCATTTTTTAAAATTTTCTTGTAGATTTGAAAGAAATTGTGGTGAATATTGAAGAGGTGAAAAATGATAAATTGAAAAAAATAAGGAAATATTGACACGAAGACATGAAAACGCTTTAAAATTTGTAGCATTTTTTATTTTTTATATTTTATTTTGTATCGAATAAAATACTTGTACTATTATGTTTATAGATTAATTAATAAAAATGAGATTTTTTGTGATTACTTACGAATATTATAGTATAAGAAATATACGTATATGCATTTGAAAAAATATGCATATATGCACCTAAAAATTTACTTTTTTAAAAAAAAATAATGCTGTTTTTTTTGAAAAATTGCAGTTTTTTTTTTTAAAATGTAACTTTCTTTAAAAAAATTGGTAGTTTTTTGAAAAATTTGCAGTTTTTTATTTAAAAATGCAGTTTTTTTTTTAAAAAAATTGCAAGTTTTTTTTGAAAAAAATGCAGTTTTCTCTAGAAAAATTGCAGTTTTTTTGAAAAAAAAAATGCAACTTTTTTTTTTAATTGCAGTTTTATAAAATATATATATTTTAAAAAAAAATCATGTTTTCTATAAAAAAATTAAAAAATCTGCATTTAAAAAAACAAAAAATATTATATTTAAAAAAATATGAAAATTTGATTTATGATGTAAATTTTTAGACATTTATATTAATATATTAAATAACTCAAAAAAATTAAACATTAAATGAGATTGGTAAGATGACGATCATGTCCTTAATGAATTACTTTTGATCCAACGCTCCAGTTTTAGTTTTCGGGTTCTCGGGAAAATATGATTTCTCAACCGATCTCATCCCTATATATATATATATATATATATATATATATATATATATATATATATATATATATATATAATCAAATTCGCAGTCATAGATAGTATTGTGTCAATTACACATGATAACCATGGATTAATTACATATATTTGTAAATATAATCATTATGACCGGTGAGCAAAAGAAAGCAACCACGAATGGATTACTTGGTTGATATATGCATGCAACATGTATTTTTTATGTCTATCTAAGATTAGACATAATTGGAGGGTATATAGACATTGAACTTGTGCACCAATGTGGGTGTTGGAGGATCATTGGCTCATCTTGATGTCACGGTGAGACAAATATGATTCATGTGGCTACACAAATTGACCATAAAACCCATTGATTGAACCAAGACTTTGATTTTGAGACAAGCTGTTGCAAGTTGTTGGTTTGTTGTATAGATAATGTCAAATAATAAAATATTTGTTTATTAAATTTGAAAATATTTTCAAATTTTATCCGTAAAAGCAATGCATTTTTTCGTAATTATAACAAGCAGCTCGTAATTTTCTTCTCTTTTTGTCTATATACAATTTATTGGGTCTGTTTTTTTTTTCTCAAATATAGTGACGTTACATTTTCCTATTAGTGGTAGTTTGTTTTATTTTCTTCTTTTTTATAGTTTATTTTAGCATTTTTAGCATTTTTGTTATTATTGCATTGCATATTCTATCTCATTCTTTATTTTGGATCATATCGGGTACTTTCTCTTTTGCATAAGGTATTTTGTAAGTTTTTGGAATCTCGTTGCAGTTGCGGATTAGCTTGTTGTTGGGCTTGGTGGGCTTTCGGAGAGTTATTGGGCTTTGAAGATCAATATCGGGAGAATTGGGTTTGGCATGTTGAAAACTTGAATGAGATGAACTTATGAAGATGGGTCATGGATTCTTGTTATTGGGCTTGGACTATTCATTTTGAAGCTTGAAGATGATTGGTCAAATTTGAATCATGAAATGTGTAAAGGGGACCAAGGAAATCTTGAGTAGTTGGGTGGAGTAGTGGAAGAAAAGATCCAATAGTGTTTCAGCATCATTTGTGAGGGTGGGGTCTCACCCGCACAAATTTGCATGGCCACCTACGCAACTGGACAGTTAGCCACATTTTTGTCATTTGGCTCAACGTTTACCTTTGGGGTTAGGTTTGGCAGCCATCACTTCGAATTTTCCACCATTGTAGCACCTTAGAGCTGTTTTTGAAGATCCGGAGTTATCATGTAACCCCTTGAAAATCACAACCAATTTAAACTTTTCAAAACAACTCATTTACTAGTAAAAGTGTTTACAAAGCCATTGTTTCCAAAAAGCTATTTAAAATCAGAGTTTCCCAAGATTAGCAACATAAAAATCAGGATGTGTACGGTCACGCCTTCGCCTTGCCCCGGTCCTCTGAAGCACCTGAAACAATAAACTGAAATTGTAAGCACGAAGCTTAGTGAGTTCCCCCAAAGTACCATCACACAATACACATAGCAAACAAAGATCATGCATACAGAGCCTTCAGCCTGACTGGAACACCGCACCGGCCTACAGACTATCTGGTACGCTCACAGAACCTTCAGCATGACTGGTATGCCTCGTCGCGCCTTCAGCTCATCTGGAACGTGCCCCAGGCCTTCAGCCTGACTAGTACGCCCCTCAGGCCTGAAGTCTATCGGGGACGCCCTGGGTCTCTTGGCCTTCAGTCTACACTGGTCCGCCTCAACCCAACCACACACAACATGTCGACATATACATATCCAATAACATATAAGCTCGGTAAACCATAACAACATATAGATATAAACATTACTGGGTTTTTTGATTGACAGCACAAAGTAGTACAGTCTTAACCCACCCACACTACGGCTACATATACCACAGATAAACATATATCCAATAAGCGGATAACAGGCAGATCTACCGTTCACTAAGCATAGCATCATCCTATATACCAGGATACTGATCTAACATATCACTAACAGGATATCTAATCCAATGGGTCGGCCTTGGTGCATTCGACCCGTAAGTACAATGAGGAAAACTCACCTGAAACGGCGGAATATCTCAAACAAATGCTCGGGCCGTTGATCCAGTAATCCCTTCACGCTAGCACCATCAAATATTATCCCATTAATAATTGAATCTCGAACCATAATCAAGAATCTGAATTACTTGTCCAATGAACAGGGTAAAAGGACCATTTTACCCTTTTCATACTTGGCCCAAAACCAAGGCCCAACTCATTTGTTCAAAAGTCAAATTCCTAAATGGCATCCCAAGGCCCAACTCCCAAATTGAGTCCAAAAATCATTATGGACCTAATCCCAAGAAAGTTCATAGTCCATCCGAGGCCCAAGGTCAGAAGTCCAATGGCCCAACAAGGCCCAAACCCTAAAAGGTCCAAAATGTACACTCTAGGGAGTATGCCCCGCGTACCAGGAATGTACGCCCCGCGTAATCACCCTCTAAGCGTAATGTACAAGCTGCCAATGCATGAATCTAGCATTACGTTGATCGTACTTCTGAGTACTCCCAACGTACTCATTAGAGTCCAAAAATTCACATTAAGCTCTTATTGGGTTAAGTCAAAGGCATCCAAACACTTCTCTTGACCCTAAATGATGTCTTAAACCATAAAGTCAAAACCTTTAAGCCTTTGCATGGCTAAAGAGGGCTAAATCTCCAAAATCTTTTCTTTCACAACACTCAAAACCACTTAACTCTTGCATGGTGCTAGGGAAACAATCAAGCAAGTATTTTTATGAATCAATACACTTCAAGACCTTAGAAAGGACAGGTAATATGCTTTGGAGTACTCCATACTCACAAAGATCCAAACTTTAGGATAAAAGCTTATGAAACTATGCCATAAAAAGATCTATGAATAGAGTCATCAAGTTTGAAGACTTATACCTTGAGAAGGTAGATCAAGGTGCACCAAGCCTGGATCTAAAAGCTTCAAGCAATCCCCCACTTCTTCAAGAAGCTCCTTCTTCTTCCATGAGCACTAAAATGCATGAAATACCACCAAAAACTCAAGAACCACACCAATTGAGGCTAGGGTTTCATTTATAGGGTTTAAGAGGATGGAGGCTGAAGATAATAGGGTTTGGTAGTGAGTTAAGGAGCTTAAATAGGGTCCAAGACCCTAAATTAGGGTTTGGGTCTAACTGGAGTACGCTCATCGTACTTCTGGTACGCCATGCGTACTCCATAATGCTTCTGCGACCATCCTGCCTAGTACACCCAACGTACTCTTGAGTATGCCCAGCGTACTAAGCTTAGCCCTAGTACGCCTAACGTACTCCTGAGTATGCCCATCGTATTAGGCTTACCACCCAAACTTCCGAAAGCCATAACTTCTTCGTTCTAAGTCCAATTTTGATGATCCTTATATCCCCGGAAAGGTAACAAGAAGCTTTACACTTTTATCAACTCATCCTTACCTTAAAACTTTCCAAACAAAAATCCAAAATTCATAAAATGCACGACTGCCACTTTACGGTTATACCCTTGGGCTCCAAATCACAAACCGAACTCCCGGATCATCTATCCTACCTTACCCACACCCAAATGGGTATAAATATCTCTTTCTCAAAGGCCCTAAGCCTTATGATAACCGGCCTTCGGGTTGCGGCTCCGAATTAGGGAACGATTTGGGATATAGTGTTACATATCATCTTCTCATTCTTATAGTAATTGCTAATTTCTCGATGTTAAAACACTTTTATGATTATACTCGTGTTGCCATGAGTGGCTAATCTATTTATTTTTGTTGACTTTGGCTAAAACCCTTGGATATTTGTGGGTTTTGAAGGATTCATGTTTGATTGTCATTTATCCCCTGTTATTGATCCTTCGTTCATAATTATTATGTTTGTTAAATACTTTGATCATGAGCTTGGTACTTCAATAAACAATTATTGGTTTCTTTCTTTGATTTTGCAATGAATCATTGAATTTACTTAGAACAAGGGCTTTATGATAGTAGAACTCATCTCTAGCTTATGGATCATGACTCCTTTATGGATGTGTAAGCATTGACATCCTTCAGGAACTGGGAATTCTTTCATTCTTAAGGCTAATCAATTTTATTTGGTTCAATTGCTTCAATTGAGTCCTTGATTTTGATTAAGAATGTATGTTGTGGGTTTGCCTAACCTTCATACTATCTTTGAGGAATTATGGCATATCATGTTTCATGATTGTTATAACCAATTTAAGATGAATGATAAGCTTACATATTGAATCCTAATGATAAACACCCAAATGTTCATTAAGGGTATAAATGGAGAAATTTTGCAATTAAATTTCATACTAAGGGTAGAAATCCAATAATTGATATGGCAACTGTCGTAGAAGCCTATTTCATACTAAGGGTATAAATGGAAATTACGTTGGGCGTACCTAGGGCATACGTGGCTGGGGTTCAACCCCTAATTTTTAAGGTTTGAGCCCTATTTAAGCATTATTATCTCCTCAAGACCTTTCCCCTCATCAACCTCCATCTCCCAAATCGTCCCTTGCAAACCCAAATCCATTTTGTGAGCATTTTGAGCTTGAGAGTGTGTTTTTGGTGTTCTTGAAGAAAGAATAAAGAAATGGAATCATCTAGGAAGCTCAAGGCATCTTGGATCTAGAAGTATCTCACCCTCAAGCATCATTTGAAGGTATAAATGAAACATCCCAAAAATATAGTCCAAAAATTTCGTTTTAAATCAGTAATAAAAACCATCAATATCATCCATCACATAAAATTCATAACCATGTATCTCAAAAATATCATAATATCTGTCAATGTATCAAAATCATATGTCAAAAATCAGAGTAAATCCTCCCAGGCTAAAAACTATGGTGTGTGTCATGCAGTCATCCCGAGCTCTTCCCCTTACTAGCGGAAGTACCAGAAACCAAAAGTGAAAACTGTAAGCACGAAGCTTAGTGAGTCTCCCCAACTACCACATACCATACACGTATCACATAAACATATCTTGGGCCCCGCCCCTCCTACATGGAGTCAGGCTCGACATCGGCTTTCCCGGCATCGGGTCTCGCCCGGCATCGAGTACATCTCGGAATACATGTGAACATGATCAAATAATGCACATAAACCAAAACATATATCATTAACATTTAAACAATCCTTGGGGCCCGCCCGACATCGGACCGTAGTCCGGAAACATACTAACATTCCTCGGGACCGCCTCGGCATCGGACCGAAGTCCGGAAACATACAAGTACAAACACATGCAAGAATCACAAAGACATCAAACATACAAGCATTCCTCGGGACCGCCCCGGCATCGGATCGAAATCCGGAAAAACAAATAAACCTACATCAGGCCCCGCCCGGCATCGGATCGTAGGCTGGAACTACTACTAACTAAATGGGTCGGCCTTGGTGCCTTAGACCCGTCCTACTGGAGGAAACTCACCTCGTATGCTAGCTGTGAAATCTCATGTGAGGAATCTCTAACGGCTGCTCCAACGACTCCCCGACTATCAATTTCACAGTAACACTTAATCAAAAATCTGATAATCCTTCTTAGGATAAAATGACCATTTTACCCCTGGTCAAAGTCAACATCCTGGTCAAATTCAAAGTCAAGGGTAACTCCCAGTCGACTCAACTCGTCGAGTTACCTCCTAACTCGATGAGTTTCTATACTACTCAGACTCGTGATCAACCGAGTCAACTCGTCGAGTCCCTTCACAGACTCGTCAAGTTCCACCTGGCATATAATCGGGACAACCTGACTTCAACTCGTCGAGTCCCTTTTTGGACTCGTCGAGTTCCCTTGTCTGTTTGGGCTATCTTAATGGATTAAGCCCCTGCACTTCAGATCCAAGCTTCATACTTCACATAAACCCTGAAAATGTCCTTTTAAGGGTAAACTTTCTAACTTTACCCATTAATACCTCTTCTTAAAGGGTTTAGCTCAAACCCTAATTCCTTGGGATCTAGAACTTGGTCCTTAAGGCATCCATACACCAAACTAAAGCTTACAATTTCAGATCTAAACCCCTAACATTACTTGAACACATAAAGTTCCCACCTTTTTCCACATGCATGGCCTTTTGGGGCTAAAAAGGCCAATATGACACTCTATGGCTTGCATGGGGGCTCCAATGGCATAAAGTTTGATCCTTTATGTCATATCAGCCCCTCGAGGTCCTAGATCTGGAAGAATACCCACTTGGGTCGATCATTCTCCGAAAGCTATCATTCTTGGACCAAATCCCTCATAAAAATGGACATAAAGAGATCTAATTAACTAATAGCCAAGATAGAAACTTGATTACCAGGAAATGTAGCAAATGGTGTGTAGTTTCTGGATCTACTCTTTCCCTCTTGAACCCTCTATCTTCTTCTTCTTCCACAAGCTTCAAAAGTACACAAAGATCACTCAAAATGGCTCACACTCTCAAATAAAGCTCTAGGGTTTCGTGGATTAGGGTTTGGGACATGGAGGCTGGAAATGAGGCCAATGGGTGGGGGTTAAGGAGCTTAAATAGGGTGCAAAACTCTGAAATTAGGGTTTCACTCTGGCCGATCTACTCGTCGAGTCGATGGCTCTTGACTCGTCGAGTAGGTAGCTTAAACCCCGCGTATATTCTTCCCTATACTCGATGAGTTAGGGCCACCAACTCGTCGATTTACCATTTCAAAATAAATAAATTAATGAGTTAAATGCATACCATGAACCAGGCGTTAAAATTCTCCCCCACTTGCCTTAGACTTCGTCCTCGAAGTCTTCTGCGTCTGAAAACAACTCCGGGTAGTGCTCCCTCGTCTCCTCCTCGGGCTCCCAAGTCCACTCAGAACCCTTGTGGTGCTGCCATTGCACCTTCACTAACTGAACAACCTTGTTCCTTAAGGTTTTCGTCTTGCGATCCAGAATCGACACCGACCTCTCAATGTAGTTCAGACAGTTGTCAACCTGAATATCCTCCAAGGGCACAATCGTTGAATTATCCACTAAGCACTTCTGCAACTAGGAAACACGGAAAGTGTTGTGGATCTGAATGAGCTCTGCTGGTAGATCCAACCGATACGCCACCTTGCTCACCCGGGCTATAACCCTCAAAGGACCAATGTACCTGGGGCCCAGCTTGCCCCGTTTTCGGAACCGGATAACACCTTTCCAAGGTGACACCTTCAGGAGGACCATATCATCCACCTGAAACTCCAAGTTTGAACGCCGCTTGTCGGCGTAGCTCTTCTGCCGACTCTGAACAATTTGGAGCTTGCTCCAGACCTGCTGGATCCGCTCTGTAGTCTTGAGTACTACCTCAGTACTCCCCATGACTCTCTGAACAACCTCGCCCCAACAGATTGGGGTCCTACACTTCCTCCCATAGAGCATCTCGAAGGGAGGTCGGTCTATGCTGGCGTGGTAACTGTTGTTATACAAAAATTCCGCTAACGGAAGATACGTAGCCCAACTGCCACCGAAATCCAAAACACATGCACGTAGCATGTCCTCGAGAGTCTGTATCGTCCTCTAGCTCTGTCCGTCTATCTGAGGGTGGAAATCGGGTCTAAAGTGGAGACGAGTACCCATCTCCTCGTGAAACCGCTTCCAAAATCTGGAAGTGAAACGGACATCTTGGTCTGACATCACCGAGACAGGCACTCCATGTCGTGGAAATATCTCGCGCATGTATATCTCGGCCAGCTTCTCAGCCGAGATACTCTCTTGGATCGGGATAAAATGAGCACTCTTGGTCAACCGATCCATGATGACCCATATCAAATCTACTCCACGTGCGGTCCTGGGAAGCTTGGTAATGAAATCCATAGTGATATCTTCCCATTTCCAGACGGGAATGTCCAACGCTTGCATATTTACGTGGGGCGCTGATGTTCGGCCTTGACCTTCCTACAGGTCAAGCACCGCTCCATGTACCAAGCAACGTCCCGCTTCATGCAGGGCTACCGGTAATCAGAGCGAAGATCCCGGTACATCTTCGTTGCCCCGGGATGGATGGAGAACCTCGACTTATGTGCCTCATCCATCAGAACTTGTCGTACTCCGCCCCAGTACAGAACCCAGACCCTCCCATGCAGGTTCAACAAAACTCAGCTGTCATAATCAAATGTGGCCACCCGGCCTACGATCCTCTCGCACTTCTGGTGCTCTTCCTTCAGGCCCTCGACCTGTGCCTCTTTAATCTGCTCCAGTAATCGAGTAATCACTTTCATCCTCAGGCATATATCTCAAATAGGAGTCGTCACCGCTTTGCGGCTCAGTGCATCGGCCACCACATTGGCATTGCCTGGGTGGTAAAGGATCTCACAGTCATAATCCTTCACTACATCTAACCGCCGACGTTGCCTTATGTTCAGATTCGGCTGATCCATAAGGTACCTCAAACTCTTGTGGTCCGTGTAAATGGTGTAACGGACTCCATAGAGGTAATGTCGCCAAATCTTGAGGGCGAAAACCACAGCCCCCAACTCTAAATCATGCGTCGGATAGTTAGCCTAGTGAGGCTTCAACTGCCTCGAAGCATAAGCTATCACATGACCCCACTGCATCAAAACTGCACCCATGCTCGTAATTAAAGCGTCACAGTAAACCACGAAATCATCGACGCCCTCCGGAAAAGTCAGGATTAGTGCCTCGCACAACCGCTGTCTGAGAGTCTCGAAGGCTGCATGCTGCTCAGGCCCCCAGCGGAATGTCACCAACTTCTTGGTCAGTCGGGTCAAAGGAACAACAATCTTGGAGAAATCCTGGATGAATCTCTGGTAACAAACCGCTAGACCAAGAAAACTCTGAATGTCAGTTGGAGACCTCGGGACCTCCCACTGCATCACGGCCTCTATCTTAGCCGGATCGACCAGAATACCCTTCTGGTTGACAAGATGCCCAAGAAACTGCACCTCGCGCAACCAGAACTCGCACTTGGAGAACTTTGCAAAAAGTCTCTCCCTCCTCAGTGTCTCCAGCACCTCCCTCAGGTGCTCCTCATGTTGCTCCTGAGTCTTGGAATAAACCAAGATGTCATCAATGAAAACTATCACAGACCGGTCCAGCATCGGTCTGCATACATGGTTCATGAGGTCCATGAACGCGGCTGGAGCATTGATGAGCCCAAACTGCATCACCACAAACTCATGGTAGCCAAAGCGAGTCCTAAAAGCCATCTTCTAGACATCCTCGTCTCTAACTCACATCTGGTGATAACCCGATCGTAGATCAATATTGGAGAACCAAGATGCACCCTGTAGCTGGTCAAACAAATCATCGATCCTCGGGAGGGGTAAGGAGTCTTCACCGTTACCTTATTCAACTCCTGGTAGTCTATACACATGCGATATGACCCATCCTTCTTCTTCACAAACAGGATCGGGGCTCCCCATGGCGAACTACTCGGCCTGATAAATCCCTTGTCTAGCAGCTCTTACAGCTGCGTAGACAACTCCTGCATCTTAGGAGGAGCCAACCGATATTGTGTCTTTGTTATCGGAGCCACACCAGGGACTAAGTCAATCCTGAACTCAACTTGTCTCTCCGGAGGTATCCCAGGGAATCCTCCGGGAATACATCCGGGTACTCTGGTATGACCGGTACATCATCCACGGTCACCTTACCCTTATCCCGGGTATCCATAACATACGCGACATAACCTGTGCAACCCTGCTGAAGGTAACGCCTCGCCCTCGCTGCTGAACATAAAATCGGTCCGCGTTGTGGCCTCTCACCCTGGATCACTAACCCTCCCCCACTAGGGGTCCGAACCCTCACTAGCTGCTGCTCGCAGTCGATCACTGCCCCATTGGGGCTCAACCAATCCATACCCACTATAACCTTATTCCCTCGTAGGGGAATAGGAACCAAATCCACTGAAAACTGCTCATCGAATTTTTGGATTAGGTGTCTAAGCCCATAACTATAATTGGTATGTACTTGACCCGATAGTAGCATGGTCCATTTCGGGTTGCCTTCACCAGAACAATTTGATAGATGGATATTTGAGTTAGAGGTTGTATATGATTTATTAATATATTATAAGTATAATATATTAATTGAGAAATCATATTATCTAATTAGTATTGATCAAGAATTAATTTGGAATTAATTTAGTGATCAAAAGAGACTAATTAGATGGATACATATGGATTGGGCAAATGATCTGTGATGGATACATATGTGTTGGCCCAAATCATATGCATGGATCATAAGATTATGTGGATTAGGGTTAGACATGACTCTTGGATTTCCACACATATAAATATGTTACCATATGCACTAAAATCGGCTACCACTTGCATACCAAGAAGAGAATCTGATTTCTAGTCTCCTTAGCCTCTCTCATATTCATTTAGTTGTTTATTGGTTTTTGTGACTTGTTTGAGGCAAAACACTTGGGGTGCTAAGTTCTTACAAGGCCAAAGTCATACTAGCCACATCAAAAGGTAATTCTCTAACTAGTTTTGTGATTCTTATATGAAATTTTGTATGCTAGTCTAGGCTTTATGCTTTGGAACCAATGTTACATGTACAATTAGAGAAAACTTAGATCCAAAGCATTAGGTTTGTATGTGCACAATAGGGATGTTAGAGTACATAACACCAATCAGTGGTATCAGAGTCATGGGTGTTTTCTATTATATTGATGCAATTGTGTGTTTTTCAAAAGCTGAAAAATGGCAATTCGGGATTCTGCCAGGGCCAACTCGCTGAGTCCATCTTTGGACTCGACGAGTTGGATGATGATTGCCTTGAACTCGACGAGTCCATTATGGCACTCGACGAGTTGATGCATCTGATGGCAGAATTTTCGAGTTTGTGTCCTGTTTTGGATTAGGAACATTACCACAAACTATTTTGTTTCATAAAATTCGATTTTAATGATATGGTAATGTCTATCCCCATCCAATAACATGATGTTTATCAAATTCTAAGATAACTACTTGTTTTTGTGATATACTAGTTATTTGTAAAATTTGAAACCATCTTGAATATGAATCAAATTAGGTCAAATTGGTAAATGATCATCATATTATAATTGGACTAGTTAATTTGATCCATATGTGTTCTTGAAAAGTTCCATAACTTGTCCTCAAGTTATGGAATGTGAAAAGTCCTTATTTATGAAACCATTAACTAATGTAAGTTATAGAATTCTAAGAGTCTTGGAAGGTTTCATAACTTGTACACAAGTTTGGAATTGTAAGGGTCTCATTCATGGAACATAAAAGTTCATAAGTTATGAATTTCAAAATTCTTGACAAGTTACAAGACTTTCCCTCAAGTTTTGGAACTTGAAAAGTTGCATTAATGAAAATTTAATTCCAAACCCTATAATTTTAAAAGTTTGAAATCCAACCCTTATACTGTTATAATATTAAAGTTTAATACTTATATATATGTATAAGACAAGTCGGTCTTACCGTTAGTAGGCCTCATTCACGAAGTCGGTCTATAAGGGGGGGGGGGTATAAGGTTACTGCCTATAAAATGGTGGTTTAATGGGTGTCCACTCTCAACCACCACTTCCTTGACTGGTGGAGGGTCGTTAGCCGAAAGGATATGATAGGACATTAATCTTCATTAATAAGTATAATGATAATTATTAAAGTAACTAAACTTTTATAAATTCCCAATCTTAGTTACTTTAGGAAAAATGTGAAAATGGTGCTACTCCATGAAATTGCACTTTGCACCTTGTTATGTCGTTAGTGGAGCGTGTGTGGTTAACCGACATACTAATTTGGGACTAACAAGGGTGGCAAAGGTAATCTTGGTGTTAATCATGAATCAATGGAGCGTGTGTGGTTAACCGACACATTGATTAGGTGATTTGTAACATTGAGAGTACCAAGCACATTTGCATGGTTATTCACACCTTTTTTGTGATCCTCGGTATTCCAGTCACAAACTTGAAGGGAATAATCGAGATTTAAACATGTCATTGAAAAGTTTAATGAATCTCAAAAGAAACTAGGAATTTCAATTCATTTAAAACTTAATAATCGATTTCGTTTTTTCATTGTGGAAATTGGTAAATCGTTATTTACCTACCTTCAAATATTTTGCAATTGGATTACGGCATCCCTCTTCCGCATTGTGAAATATCGTGTTGGATCCTACCCTTAATATTCCATCTTGGGTGTTATATTAAGGATCATTATCTAATCTAAACTTTGTCTTTCTTTTCAGATGTCTACTTCCAACAATGCTTCAAACCCAAACCCTTTAGGCTCTTTTTCCCTCATGAACTTATGTGGGAGGGTCATTTTTTATGGTTCGAACTTCAATGATTGGATTCGAAACATCTGAATGGCTATTCGCTACGAGCACAAAGAATATGTTCTCGACAAAGAGCTGAAGGAGATTGATGTAAACACTGCTACTCCTGAACAAATTGTTGAACACAATACTCATCAGAGGGATGCGACAAAAGTGTCGTGCATCATGATTGCTACCATGACTGCTGAGCTACAAAAGTCCTATGAGGACTACTATCCATTTGAAATGTACCAAAATTTGATGGAAAGGTACCATCAAAGTGCTAGGCAGGAAAGGTATGAAATCATCACCTCCATGATTACAGCCAAAATGAAGGATGGAGAGTCCATCACGGCCCACTTTCAAAAGATGCAAAGGTTTGTGGACCGCTTGTTAAAGCTGAATGTCAATTTCGATGAAGAATTGACAATTGACATTATCCTACACTCTTTGACTCCTTGGTATGATCAGTTTCGTATGACTTATAATATGAACAAGGAGGAGGTGACTTTAAGCAAGCTTCAAGGCCTTTTAAGGATTGTTGAAAGCAGTTTAAAAGGAAAATCAGTTGTTTCTACTCCTACTGCTACTGCCCCTGTCTTGGCGATTGGACATGAGAAGGGAAAAAAGAGGAAGGCTTCGTCAAAGAGCCTCAGGGGAAAGTCCCGAGATGGATCCTCTTAGAGTGGGACCAAAGTTGTCTCTGATGTACCCTCTTCCAATCCAAAGGAAGCAGAGTGCTTCCATTGTCATGATAAAGGGCACTGGAAGAGAATCTGCCCCAAGTACTTGCAGGACATAAAGGATGGCAACATCAAGCCCTCCTTTGCAGGTATTTATACCATTCTATCTAATAACTCATCACATGCTAATTCTTGGGTCCTTGATACAGGATGTGACTTACACATTTGTTCTGATTTGCAGGGTCTAAAAAGAAGTAGGGATGTGGATCACGGGAAGATGAACTTAATCATGGGGAATAGGGGAAAGTAGTCTGTCACCCGAGAAGGAAACTCCTGTTGAACCGATTGACGAGTCCCTACCTCTGAGGCGTTCCAGTAGAGTTAGATAGGCACCCGAGTTTTATGGTTTCCATATTACTACTGAGGGTGATACATTTATCAGTGATAGTACACTGGTAAACTTGGATGAACCTAACAACTACAAGGAAGCCATGGCAGGCCCCGAGTCTTTAAAATGGAAAGAGGCAATGGACAGCGAGATTCAGTCCATGTATGACAATCAAGTTTGGAACTTTGTTGACAATGTACCAGGCCGTAAGACAGTCGGGTGCAAATGGATCTTTAAGAAGAAGACCGACATGGATGGGAAAGTACACACATATAAGGCACGATTGGTTGCGAAGGGCTTTACTTAAACTCCTGTAGTTGCCTATGATGATACCTTCTCACCAGTGGCTAAGATTAAATCTATAAGGGTTATGCTATCCGTAGCTTCATTTCAAGACTATGAAATATGGCAAATGGATGTCAAAACCACTTTCCTTAATAGGAAGTTGGCTGAAGATGTTTACATGAATCAACCAGAGGGTTTTGTCGATGCAAAGTACCCTAATAGAGTGTGTAAGCTTGAGAAATCCATTTATGGATTAAAACAAGCATCTCACAGATGGAATCTTTGTTTCGATGAGAAAGTCAAAGAGTTTGGATTTTCGAGAAGCGAGGATGAGTCCTGTGTATATGTCAAAGCTAGTGGGAGTATAGTTAGCTTTCTGGTGTTGTATGTGGATGACATACTGCTCATAGGAAATGACATCCCAACCTTGCAGGAGGTTAAGTCCCGGCTTGGGAAGTGTTTCGCTATGAAGGACCTTGGAGAAGCTGCTTATATTCTAGGGATAAGGATATTGAGAAATATGAATAAAAGACTAATAGGACTTAGTTAGAGTACCTACTTGGATAAGGTGTTGAAACGCTTCAGCATGGAGGATTCCAAGAAAGGAGAATTACCTATCCAGAGTAATACCAAACTGAGTAAGACTCAGAGTCCGAGTATAGATGTTGAGATAGCAGAAATGAGTCGAATACCATATGCTTCTGCAGTTGGGTCGATCATGTATGCTATGACGTGTACTCGCCCTGATGTAGCCTTTTCTTATAGCATGGTTAGCAGATTTCAAGTGAATCCTAGTAAAGCTCACTGGACTGCGGTAAAGAACATTCTTAAGTACCCGAGAAGGACTAAGGATTGGGTCCTTACCCTTGGTGGGAGTGATGACTTGAGAGTGATAGGGTACAGTGACACCAGCTTTCAGACCGATAGAGATAATTTCCGCTCTCAGTCGGGCTGGATATTTACCTTAAATGGAGGAGCAGTAACATGGAAAAGTTCCAAACAGGAAACTGTAGTTGATTCAATGTGCGAATCAGAGTATATAGCAGCAAGTGAAGCATCGAAGGAGGCGATATGGATAAAGAACTTCATCGGAGACCTTGGAGTTGTACCAGCTGTAAAAGAGCCTATGGAGATTTTCTGTGACAATGAGGGTGCGATAGCCTTAGCCAAGGAACCAAGGGATCATGGCAGATCCAGACACATCGACAGAAAATATCACTTCATAAGACATTAAATAAAAGAAGGAATCCTCGTTATGAAGGGGGTATCGTCAGAAGAAAACCCAGCAGATCCCCTTACAAAGGGACTGAGTAGGGTTAAGCACTTGCAACACGCTAGAAGAATCGGGCTGAAGGACGATATTAGTTTTAATGATTAGATAGACATTTGGAAACTTGTAATAGCTAAAATGTAATTGAAATTTGATGATTAAATAAAAGGAGTTTCAATTATAAGTAAAGTTACTGTCTTGTGTCAATTGTTTACTATTGTTTCATTTTGCATGTTTTGACTTCCAGAATGATAAGATTATTCAAACTATCCACATTCAATCATACTTTGGAAATAGGTTATGAAAGTAGACTGTCATGAATGGGTTTTTGTAAGATTATCTAAGGAGTTAGACATTGCAAAGTTTGCTACAAACATTCATGAGTGCTCTTGAAATAAGATTTGAGTATTGGATTAAACCCACACTCACATGAATCACTTCATGGAATTTATCATGAGTGATTGTGAGATGATAATATCATATAGTCTTCAACCTAAGATATATGAGTTGTTGATTATGAATTGAATGTACATTGTGCGAAAACACATCGGTAACTCGATGTTATAAAACGTGTTGTTGTGTATGATTTAACGAGTAGTTGGTACAAGCATATAAGTCAAGGTTTATCTGTTCCTTTTATCCTAGGAGGATTAAAAGCGATATCTTGGGCCCCTCGATGATTTTGTTTTGACTTATGTGTCGGGCCCGGTCAGAACTCAATTGATGTGTTCAATTAAGTTCTATGTCAAACAAATCAGAAATAGGGAAACAAACTGCTGGACAATAAGTATGGCTATGTTCCATGTATTTGTCCGCATGATATCTGAGAACAGAGGATTGTATGATCACTTATCTAATAGATGCATCAGTATGACAGCGGCTTTTTGAGAGCTACGATTGCTAATCGGATTCTAAGTTGCATTGGCAGTTATAATTATTAGACTTATCCAAGTGGGAGATTGTTGGATTAGGTGTCTAATCCTATAACTAGAATTGGTATGTACTTGACCTGATAGTAGCATGGTCCATTTCGGGTTGCCTTCACCAGAACAATTTGATAGATGGATATTTGAGTTAGAGGTTGTATATGATTTATTAATATATTATAAGTATAATATATTAATTGAGAAATCATTTTATCTAATTAGTATTGATCAAGAATTAATTTGGAATTAATTTAGTGATCAAAAGAGACTAATTAGATGGAAACATATGGATTGGGCTAATGATCCATGATTGATTTGTGGTGGGTTAAGCTTATGGATTAGTCCATGAGGTGTTGCCCCAAATAATATGCATGGATCATAAGCTTATGTGGATTAGGGTTAGACATGACTCTTGGATTTCCACAAATATAAATATGCTACCATATGCACTAAAATCGCCTACCACTTGCATACCAAGAAGAGAATCTGATTTCTTGTCTCCTTAGCCTCTCTCATATTCATTTAGTTGTTTATTGGTGCTTGTGACTTGTTTGAGGCACAACACTTGCGGTGCTAAGTTCTTACAAGTCCAAAGTCATACTAGCTACATCAAAAGGTAATGCTCTAACTAGTTTTATGATTCTTATATGAAATTTTGTATGCTAGTCTAGGCTTTATCCTTTGGAACCAATGTTGCATGTACAATTAGAAAAAACTAAGATCCAAAGCATTAGGATTGTATGTGCACCATAAGGATGTTAGAATAGATAAAACCCATCATGAATAACTATAGTGTACAACCTCCGTGAACCCTCACAACCTTAACGGTCCTGTCATCTGCTATCTCCACATCCAGTGGGCAATCCAACTCCCCCGGAGCTCCTACGAATCGCTTGCTGAGCGCGAGCGACACAAAATATTGGGTTGCACCCGAATCAAACAGTACCAAGGCTGATATACCGTTCACTAAGAACGATCCTATAACAAACACATAAACATAAGAAATAATCAAAACAAATGAATATATAAGGAGAGAATACATACCCGTCACAACATCGGGAGTCGCACGTGCCTCCTCTACAGTAAGATGGAAAGCCCTGTTCCTCGCCGTAGGCGCCTCTGCCCGGCCCTGACAGCCATCTGTAATCCTCAACATGACAAGAGCGGGTGTCGCCACCTGTCCTGCTGCGGCTAGACTCGGACACTGGGCCTTCTTGTGGCCCCTCTGATTGCACTGAAAGCAAATTAGATCTGAAACTGCTGTGGTGGTAGTGGTAGCTGTACAATCCCTACTCATGTGACCAGTTCGGCTGCACTTGAATCAACCCGAACTCCTCGCCCTGCATGCCCCCTCGTGCATCTTTCCGCACTTGCCACACCGACTGCGGCCCTACTGGCTCCTCGATATGTGGTCTGATAACTTGGGCTTTTTGCCCGAACTGCATGTCTGAACCCCATCTGGTTTCCTATTCCTCTCTCTCTCTCTCTCTCTCTCTCTCTCTCTCTCTCGCCCTAGCAATCATGTCCTCCAGCGTCTTGCAGCTGGAGCGGCTCACAAACTGGCGGATATCACTCCGCAACATCTCATGATATCGGGCCTTTTTCATCTCCTCGTTTACCACATACTGCGGAACGAGAAGGGCCCTCTCCCTAAACTTGGCGGTGATCTCCGCCACTGTCTATGTCGTCTGCTTAAGATCCCGGAACTCCCTCGCAAGCTGTTGCACCTCAATCACAGTTGCAAACTCAACCCTGAACCTGGCCGAGAAATCACTCCAGGTCATAGCATCTAGAACTGTATCATCACCAATGGCTCGTCCGACCTCCTCCTACCAATCACGTGCCCTGTCCTTCAGAAGACAAGATGCAAGTCGGACCTTGTCCCCCTCAGTACATCTGCTCGTACGGAACACGCTGGCGACATCAGCCAACCATCTGCTACTAGCAATAGGATCTCGAGCCCCATGATAGCCGGGAGCTCCACAAACCCCGAACTCCCTGAAAGTCAGTGTGCGCGACCCCATCATGGCCGACACCTTGGTGCGGAAAGCGCTCAACTTCTCATCTAGAAGATCCAAAATACCCTCCTTGACCGAGCCAAAGATCACGGGAGTCTGGTCTAGAATGTTGCGTGTGATCTCAGACGAGATGGACTCCCTCGTCTGCTCATCCAACTGTCCGGCTCCAGAGCCCGAGCCTGATCCCTCACCAATGCCTGAAGTGCCGACTGGCCTAGTGCGTAGCGTCACCATACTGAAAATACACCATAACAAACATCAGTATACTCATCATAACTCGTGGGATCTCACATTCTACAAGTTTCCTGGGTTCATCTCAGCCTTCCTTGATTCGAGTACGGATCCTCTGCTTTCAGCAGTACGGGCCCATACTACCTTCCGCATCTATCCGTGCTTTCCTCAAAAACTGCCTCGACTCCACCAAATCCCTTCTACTACTACTGTTGATCTCATGTTAATCTCATAAGAAGTCACTATCTGCTATCAGCTGCATAAGAAGTACATGTTGTCTCCCTAACTAGCTCGTGAATACTATTACATATCACTAAGACTAGATAAATCTTCGAATGAGAGATCCTACCCTACAACGGTTGGACTCAAACAAGAGTTGTGTAATAGATATAGACCTAACCTTCTGAAATCATTTAGTCCTCGCAATATATAACTTAACATATTCATTTACTAGTTAGTAAAAGATAACTAGAACCCTTAAAAGCACAAAGCAAGCAGCATTCGAGCATCGAGTAAACATAATCAAGCACATCTCATTCAGGCCATCGCTGACTAATCTGTACTAGCATGCGGTTCATAAAGTTGAGATACATATAACAGGCACATAAGGCATCCTTCCTAGATCCTTAGTCCTAATCTAGCATGCAATTCTCATAAAGCTGATACACATATAGTAGGAACATAAAGCATCCTTCATAGATCCTTAGTCCTAATCTAGCATGCAGTTCTCATAAACATATCATAACATAAACTTGTATGGGTAATTTGGGAGTACTTGCTTGAGCTCGACTGATTGCATGCACCACACTCTTTTTCTCTTTTCAAAGTTCTTTTCTCTTTTCAAAATTCTTTTTGTAAAAAAATGATTTTCTTTTGAAAATTTTCATACCAAGTCCTTAGTTTGAGTTCAGACACACCCGAGAGTGTGACCGAATCCCTCAAACCAAGGCTCTGATACCAACTTGAAACATCCCAAAAATATAGTCCAAAAATTTCGTTTTAAATCAGTAATAAAAACCATCAATATCATCCATCACATAAAAGTCATAACCATGTATCTCAAAAATATCATAATATCTGTCAACGTATCAAAATCATATGTCAAAAATCAGACTAAATCCTCCTAGGCTAAAAATTGTGGTGTGTGCCATGCAGTTATCTCGAGCTCTTCCCCTTACTAGCGGAAGTACCTGAAACCAAAACTGAAAACTGTAAGCACGAAGCTTAGTGAGTCTCCCCAACTACCACATACCATACACGTATCACATAAACATATCTTGGGCCCCACCCCTGCTAGTCTGCTACATCGAGTCAGGTTCGGCATCGGCTTTCCCGGTATCGGGCCCGGCCCGGCATCGAGCACATCTCGAATACATGTGAACATGATCAAATAATGCACATAAACCAAAGCATATATCATTAACATTTAAACATTCCTCAGGCCCCGCCCGGCATCGGATCGTAGTCCGGAAACATACTAACATTCCTCGGGACCTCCCCGGCATCGGACCGAAGTCCGGAAACATACAAGTACAAACACATGCAAGAATCACAAAGACATCAAGCATACAAGCATTCCTCGGGACTGCCCCCGCATCGGATCGAAATCCGAAAAAACATATAAACCTACATCGGGCCCCGCCCGACATCCAACCGTAATCCGGAACTACTACTAACTAAACGGGCCGGCCTTGGTGCCTTAGACCTATTCCTACTGGAGGAAACTCACCTCCTATGCCAGCTGTGAAATCTCGTGTGAGGAATCTCTAACGGTTGCTCCAACGACTCCCCGACTATCAATTTCACAGTAACACTTAATCAAAAATCTGATAATCCTTCTTAGGATAAAATGACCATTTTACCCCTGGTCAAAGTCAACATCCTGGTCAAATTCAAAGTCAAGGGTAACTCCCAGTCGACTCAACTCGTCGAGTTACCTCCTAACTCGACGAGTTTCTATACTACTCAGACTCGTGATCAACCGAGTCAACTCGTCGAGTCCCTTCACAGACTCGTCAAGTTCCACCTGGCATAGAATCGGGACAACCTGACTTCAACTCGTCGAGTCCCTTTTTGGACTCGTCGAGTTCCCTTGTCTGTTTGGGCTATCTTAATGGATTAAGCCCCTGCACTTCAGATCCAAGCTTCATACTTCACATAAACCCTGAAAATGTCCTTTTAAGGGTAAACTTTCTAACTTTACCCATTAATACCTCTTCTTAAAGGGTTTAGCTCAAACCCTAATTCCTTGGGATCTAGAACTTGGTCCTTAAGGCATCCATACACCAAACTAAAGCTTACAATTTCAGATCTAAACCCCTAACATTACTTGAACACGTAAAGTTCCCACCTTTTTCCACATGCATGGCCTTTTGGGGCTAAAAAGGCCAATATGACACTCTATGGCTTACATGGGGGCTCCAATCGCATAAAGTTTGCACCTTTATGTCATATCAGCCCCTCCAGGTCCTAGATCTGGAAGAATACCAACTTGGGTCGATCATTCTCTGAAAGCTATCATTCTTGGACCAAAACCCTCATAAAAATGGACATAAAGAGATCTAATGAACTAATAGCCAAGATAGAAACTTGATTACCAGGAAATGTAGCAAATGGTGGGTGTTTTTTGGATCTACTCTTTCCCTCTTGAACCCTCTATCTTCTTCTTCTTCCACAAGCTTCAAAAGTACACAAAGATCACTCAAAATGGTTCACACTCTCAAATAAAGCTCTAGGGTTTCGTGGATTAGGTTTTGGGACATGGAGGCTGGAAATGAGGCCAAGGAGTGGGGGTAAAGGAGCTTAAATAGGGTTAAAAACCTCGAAATTAGGGTTTCACTCTGGCCGATCTACTCGCCGACTCGAGGGCTCTTGACTCGTCGAGTATGTAGATTAAACCCCGCGTATATTCTGCCCTCTATTCGACGAGTTAGGGCCACCAACTCATCGAGTTACCCATTCAAAATAAGTAAATTAATGAGTTAAATGCATACTAGGAACCAGGCGTTACAATAAAGCTTGGATCTTGATGTGTTATTTGCTTTTATATTGCTAGTCTAGAGTGTGTGTGCATTTTTGGTCCCATAGTTTTGGTATAATGGAGTATGAGCTACTCCAGGTACTTGAAATGTAGTTTCCTATAGTTTTGAGCTCTTAGATTCATAAAAATGAGAGATTGGACACTCTTATTAAGGCATGCAAGAGTTTTGGTAGTTGGGATGACATTTGGACCAAGGATTTTAGTTTTTACCCTCTTGTATGCATGCAAATTGATAAAGTCAGAGACTTTATCCATTAAGACGTCCCTTTTTATATGGATCTAAAGTTTGGTGCTTTGGCATAAT